>NC_133619.1:15641963-15674463 GCF_048593235.1 Sminthopsis crassicaudata | reverse complement strand
GGAAAAAAAAAATATTTTCTTCATGGGACTTCTAATGAGCCTTAACCCATGGCTAAAAGACAGTATTTTGAAGGGAAATAAGAAGAAAACAAGCATTTATTAAGTACCTACTATAAGCCAAATACTTTACAAATATTTCATTCTATCCTAACAAAAATCCTGGGAGGTAAGTGTTGTTATTTCCATTTTGCAAGTGAGGAAAATGAGGCAGAGATCAAATGACTTGCATTAGGATTTGAACTTATTATCATCTTAAATCCAGGCTCTATCCACTGAAACATCTAACTGGATTGGGGGAAAAGAGGATCTGGATTCATCTTATGGTTTTATGACTTACTACCTGGAAAAAAAATATTGGATTTGGAGATTGAAGAGTTCAAATTTGAGTTCTACCATTTTAATACTGGAGACTTCGAGGTCTCAGTTTCCCCATCTCCACTATGAAGGCTTGGATGACCTCCAAATGTCCTTGTCAAGTCTAGATCTGATCCATGTGATCGTTGAGTAAGTCACATACATTCTGAATGTTTTGATTCCTCTTTGAGGACAGTTTGGGACATCATACCCGCTAACAACGATTCTGTGATCCTACCCTTTCCTGGAAGACTTGTCGACATTGTCACGCTGCTTGGCTGCTGAGAAGGAGGCGAAGGAGAGGGTAGCCATGGGGAAAGAAGTGAGCCTGTGGTAGGAGTCCATTGTGTAGGAGCCAGAAATAAAGTCTTCCACTTGACAGCTTCCTCAGCGGTGCTGGGCAAGCCTGCTGCCTTGTCTTGCAGACTTTAGAGTCTGTCTTTTCCAAAGCCTCCTCCTCTGGCTTCCTGCCACTCAGCAAAACATCTCCATCTAGATCAGAGCTTTGAGAGAAGGAAAAGACCTTGGAGATCGCCAATCCAACTTTATTTTATGGATTATAAAACTGACATACAGGGGGAAAATGATTTGCGTAAAATTATGCAGCCAGCAATCATCCCAGTCGGGATTTGAACCCAAGACTTTGGACTCTGAAGCCTGTGGTCTTTCTCCTAAGCCAGTTTCCTCCATACTTATTCTGAACCCTTCCTCCACCATCAAAAGTCAGAGCGAGTGCTGTGAAATGCTAAATGAGACATGCACTTCCAGACAAGCATCATTTTATGGACTGCACGTATTTGCATTAATTGATCTAAACCCGTATACGGCCCCCCAAAATACACCACTAATACAAAGCCCAGAATATAAGCTGCCATTAAAAGGGAAAAGCAAAAAAAGATACAAGACAGAGAGCCTCATGAGGGGTAAAAGAAAAAAAAAATACAACACAGGAGCCAGACACAAGCAGAGACCTTTCCAATCACTTTGAAAATAAAGTGGGGATTTGTTTCGGAGGATTTAAATTGGTAAATTATTTGAATTTCTCCACCCCTAGGTGAATGATTTAGATGACTTTGACCCCAGTCTGACTGCAGGGATTAATGTGGTCTAATGATTGCTGAGCCGATCATTGCAGCAGGCATCATTAATTATCTTTATTGATTGGAGCTTTCAGAGATAAAGCTTTATGCTGACTGGAGAATACCCTCTTCCTGCAAGGTCAAGGCTAAAATCGGGGGGAGCTAAATAATTGCATTAACAAACAAAGAAATAAAAATAACCTCTTGGAGCCTCATGTAATTAAGATCCAATTACAACATTTATCCTTGTTTACAAAATGAGAGAATTTTACTTGTCGACTCTTTTTCCGGAAAATTGCTTCGGTACTCGGTAATTGCATTGTGACCGACCAGGGGGTACGAGAAGGGGGATCAGTTTCCTGGTGTAGCCGGGACTTGCTCCTGCAATCGGACTTCCCCACTTACCAAAGGCGGGGGCTCTAGAGGGACTTGTCGAAAAATACTAATGATATGTTAAATGAAATGCGTTAGATGGAGAAAGTAATAATTGGTCCTCAAATCTGATTATATTTCTTTCGGATGGGGTAATGGAGCTTCAAGTTATCCCAGGGATGTTATCATAGACATCTTTATAGGCTCTCCCACCCCCATGGCCCCCCTCCTCCCTTTCCCTACATTAGTTTCCTGCTCTGAGAGTCCTGGCTGGAAAGCTCAGTGGGGCTGTAAATTTCTCCAGTGAAAGAGATCAGTGTTACACTTGCACATCTATCGATCAGATTTTGGAACTTTTGAAAAACAAGAAGCTTTGAAATGTAAAACAAAAAGCTATATGCGAGTTTCCCTGTTGGAAAATTTTCAAACAAATTGTTTAGAGGTTTTTTTCCCCCTTCCCTCTCTCTCTTCCTGCCCCCCTCCAATTTTCTTTTAGTAAACAGGACATTCTGAGAATCCATGTTAGAAAGGATAAAAATGGGAACTGGGATGGTCCAGAGTTGAATTTCAGAGTCACCATCAGAAGTAGACATTTTTGACCCTGACATTAAGTCCCTTTGTTGCTAGGTTTCTCCCAGACAAAAAAAGGTTAACTCTTCTGGAGGTGCAAAGGAGTTAGAAAGAATCATGAAAAAATAATCCATGAATGAAATATTCTTTAACTCCCCGAGTGAAAAGTCTCCGGGAGACAGGAGCTTAAACCTCTAACCTTGGCTTTGCCCCTAATTTGCTCTGTGATTTTGGCAAACTAGTCAACTGCTCTGTGCCTCAGCTTCCTCATTTGTAAAACCAAATATTGAACTAGATGATGATCAGGAAGGTTCCTTCCAGCCCTAGAATTCTACTTTTGTTGTTGTTGTTGTTGTTGAGGCAATTGAGGTTAAAGTGTTAAGTGTCTGAGATCAGATTTGAACTCAGGTCCTCCTGTCTTCAAGGCTGGTGCTCTATCTACCCACTACACCACCTAGCTGCCCCCAAATTCTACATGTTTAAGTGTTAAACTTTCACTCCTTCATTTGATTTTAGAAATGTTTTCATTTCTGAGAATAAATTCAATGTATCAGACTAATATGCAGCATTCACTTAGCAGATTTGTGCAGAGTTCTACCTATATCTTGTTTGATCTTTACAACAGATGGTTTCATGGCATGGTGGAAATAGAACCGGAGTTTGACTAATAACAGTTGGTTTCTAATTCTGGCTCTGCCTTCTATTAACTGTGTCATTTCTGGCAATCTATTTCCAAATCTCTGTTTCCTCATCTGCAAAATGGCCTCAATAGTGCTTTACTGCCTGTCGGTTTTGTTGTGAGCAAAGAGTAAACTGTTAAGAGTTTTAATATGCATGCTGAAAGTCTGAATCACTAGGTCTGAAGACTTTGCCAGTTCATTCCATACAAAGATGGAAGTAGAAAATAAAGGAGGTGCACCTTCTGTCTGTTTTCCTTCTTATTATTGATTCTAAAAAATAAAGTTGGTGTCAGAAAACACTAAAACCTTTCACTTTGATGGATTTTGGATCATGTAATTTCCCTCCTTTCACTACCAGAGGTTATATTTTTGTGTTCATAAGATATTAAAATTCAAATCCATTCAGTAAATATTTATCGAGTACCCACCAGGTTCCACCCTAGGCATACAGGGTATCAAAACAGAAACCAGAGTTGCAGGACTCATGGAATGGACATTCTATTGAAGTATTCAAGAAGAAGAAATGTATGAAGCTAAGCATGAAATAGCTCTGGGTGGCACCCTAGTGCATAGAAGTCCAGGTCTGAAATCAGGAAGATTTATCGTCCTAAATTCTAATCTGGCCTCAGATACTTAGCTATGTGATCCTGGACAAGTCATTTAACTCTGTGTCACTTATTCATCTTTAAAATGAGCTACAGAAGGAAATGACAAACTACTTCAGTATCTCCATCAAGAAAATCTCAAATGGGACCTTGAAGAGTTGGATGCAATGGAAAATGATTGAACAGCAAGAATAGAATAAGAAAAATTTAAGAAGAGTCAAGTGTCAATCACTGGGAGAACCAAAGAAAGTCCCTCTCCAATCTAACCACTAGGGTAATATTCCTAAACTTGGCTCTGACCATGTCATTCAAATGTTCAACAAATTTGAGTTATTCCTAATTTCCTTTAGATAAAATACAAACTCTATTGATATCTAGAATTCTTCACAATCTGGCCATAATTTATCTTTCCAGGCTGATGATACATTATTCTTCTTTGCTCACTCTCTATTCTATCTACACTGTTCTACCCTTGACTACCTCCCTTTCCCTGGTGCTTTTGGCCAGGTGGCTTGCTGTGCTTAGAATACTCCCCCCTCCTCACCTCTACCTCTTGACCCTTAAAAAAGGTATATGGTGCCTTTCCCACTTTTTCATGATTTATACTTCAACAGGAACTTTGGGTTTGTTCAGTGTTACGATATCGAGAACCTGCAAGCCTGTGAGTTGGTTTCTTCCCTAAACCCTGATATTTTTTTTCTCTAATATACTGAGAAGATTCTAATGGAGACAGCCCAAAAATGTGAAACAAAAGAGCTATGGGAATAGCTTTGTTTCTGGCGTTCAGCTCTTATCTTGGGGAAAACAATCCCTTGAAGATATAGCCTGGCCATATCTCCTACCAGGGGCTAAAGCCATACCTACCGAAGACTCAGAAAGGAAAGTTCTTACCACCAAAGTCTGTGATATTGCCTAATTATTCAATATCAGAAATTGATAGAATTTAATAAAAAAGGGAAAAGGACGCACATGTTAAAAATGTTTATAGTAGTCTTTTTAGTAGTGGCAAGGAACTAGAAGTTGAGTGGGTAGCCATCAATTGGGGAATGGCTGAATAAGTTTTGGTATATGAATGTCATGGAACATTATAGTTTTGTAAGAAATGATGAGCAGGCTGATTTCAGAAGAACCTGGAAAGACTTACATGAACTGATGCTGAGTGAAGTAGGAAGAACCAAGAAGACATTGTACACAGAAATAGCAACATTGTGAAACAACCGACTCTGATAGATTTGGCTCTTCTCAACAATGCTCTGATACAAGATAATTCCAACAGACTCGGGATAGAAAATGCCATCTGCATCCAGAGGGAAAACTAGGGGGACCCAATGTGGATTAAAGCATAATATTTTCCCCTTTTTTGTTTGTTTGATTTTTCTTTCTCATGTTTTTCCCTTTTGGTCTGATTTTTCTTGCACAATGTGGAAATATACAGGTATACTTTATATCAAATTGCTTGCTGTCTTGGGGAAGAATAAGAAAAAAATTTGGAACTCAATATCTTACAAGAACAAATGCTAAACTGTCTTTACATGTAATTTGAAAAATAAAATGCTATTGAAATAAAAAAGAAATCAATAGGATTTGATCAGTGGAAATGATTGCAAAGATATCAGCTTTGCAAATATGACATCCTAAAGACCATAACTGGATTTTCAGCTGAAATGTTCCATATTGATGTCTTTATTACATCAATGACTTGCCTTTCCATTTTACCCTCAGCCCAGTGATTTGCATGTAGTTAGTGCTTAATAAGTGTTTCATTCATTCTTTTTGTGGTAGTTACTCTGTATTTCTGTGTGAAACTTTCTAATGTTTATTGCTCTCTGTGAGTGAAAAATAGCTCCGAAAACTCTGTTCTATCAGGCTTGAGGATGCAGGCAAGGTTCAGGATCCTGGCTTTATCTAGTCTTTCCCTCAGGTGGCATGAACTATTTGATCCAAAAGCAGCCTCTCTGAGACTTGCCTTCAGGCATAAATGGTGCTGTTGCTTCTTCAGCATCCAATCAATCAATAGCATCTTTGGAGTCTGGATAGTGTGCCTTACAGGGTTTATAGGTGAGACACTTTGCTTCCCAAGCCATGTGGAAGAATAAAACAAATACAAGCATTTCCTGTCAGGAAATTAGGGGGACCCACCACCCAATTTGTTGATGGTCAGAGCAATATCAGAGGATATCCAATCTTTGTCGTCCACAGTGATTTACTGTTGGCAAAATGGGACTTCCTGCTTTTGACCCTACACCCAAAAGGTGTAAGAGAGTTCACAAAGAAAGCTTCTTAGAAATTGAATGGCTCA
The DNA here is from genome assembly GCF_048593235.1 of Sminthopsis crassicaudata. Taxonomy (NCBI): domain Eukaryota; kingdom Metazoa; phylum Chordata; class Mammalia; order Dasyuromorphia; family Dasyuridae; genus Sminthopsis; species Sminthopsis crassicaudata. The sequence continues at coordinate 15,668,504 of NC_133619.1, read as the reverse complement.
TCCCAGGCAACACAATTGAAACTGAAACATGTGCATTTAATTCCCCTTAAAGTGCACATGGTCTTGGAACTTAAAGGGAAGAAGTACTCAGCACAATGTGTTTGGGGTTTGGTTAAACTCAAAACACTTGAAAAACCCTTTGGAATATTGGCTGAATTCAAAACACATCTGGGTTTGCCTGTCCACATGAAATACAAGTTCCAAAGACTTTGTCCTTCACCTTCCTTTAAAGTATTTTGTCAACATTAACCAGTTTTCAGAACACTTAGCAGAATGCTGGTCAGATTTTAGTTTAGCTATCGGAAATAGAAGTATATAGTCCTTCTCATTTTATAGCTAGGAAAGCTGCCATAGTAAAGTCAAAGAAAATGCCCCATTGACCAAAAGATGATCATTCACAAGCATTTCATTGTAGGAGTCGTGAATACATAAATGCATAGATCCTGCAGATACAGTTGTGTTAAATTTTAGGTATGTAAAAAAAGGCAAAGAGTATACCTTAGATTCTGTGATTCCCAGTCAGTCTCCAGAGAAAGTCAATGTCCATGACAATGAGTTGAGGGAATCTGGTGTGTTTAGCCTGGAAAAGAGAAGACTGGATTGGGCCATTATAACTCTCTTCAAATATCTGAAAATTTGGCATGTGGCGAAGGGATTTTGCTAGTTTTCTGTGATTTCAGAGAACAGAAGCAGGAGTAAGAAGTGACCATTGCATAGAGGTGATACTGAGGATGAACTTCCTAGCAGTTAGAGCTGTCCAAAAAATGGAAGGGACTGTTTAAGAAGATGGCAGGTTCTCCATTCCTGCAGGTCTTTAAACAGAAGTCGGATGATCGCTCATTGGGTATATTGTAGAGAATAGTATCTCTGAGCCCCCTCCTTCCAGCTCTGAGATTCTTTTATTTCACGATAGCATCAGGCTAAAAATCTGCACATATTAGTAAAGCACATGAAAGTTTATGGAGTGATTCCTCCTTTATAAGTTGGATAAAGGACCAGCAGGAGGAATACAGAGAGGCTTGGAGAGACTTAAATCAACTGTTGCTGAGTGAAATGAGCAGAACCAGAAGATCACTGTACACTTCAACAACAATACTGTATGAGGATGTATTCTGATAGAAGTGGAAATCTTCAACATAAAGAAGATCCAACTCACTTCCAGTTGATCAATAATGGACAGAAATAACCATATCCAGAGAAGGAACACTGGGAAGTGAATGTAAATTGTTAGCACTACTGTCTATCTACCCAGGTTACTTACACCTTCGGAATCTAATACTTAACGTGCAACAAGAAAATGGTATTTACACACATATATTGTATCTAGGTTATATTGTAACACATGTAAAATGTATGGGATTGCCTGTCATCGTGGGGAGGGAGTGGAGGGAGGGAGGGGATAATTTGGAAAAATGAATTAAAAAAATTTAAAAAATATATATATATATAAGTTGGATAAAGAAATGTCTATTTTATTTTATTCTTTTAATAGTATTTTTTCCCAAATACATGCAAAGATAGTTTTCAATATTCACCTTTGCAAAACTCAAGCAATTTGATAAAAGTCAAACATTACATGTCTGTTTTAAAGATGGGGAAACAGAGAGGTAGTCACTCCCAGCTAGTCAGAGGCAGACTCTGGGAGGCTCCTGATCACCTCTAGTACCTTTTCCATTTTACCCTGTCATCCTAAATACCATTTTCTATTATTTCAAAGGTGACTTCAGAGATTCATTTGAAAATATGTAGAAAAGAAAAAAAATGTCATCAGAGAAATAGGGATTCTAGAAAGGATCTCAGAAATCAGTTAGCCCAACTGTCATGTTTTACAGAGGGGCTTACAATGGATAGAAGGGCCTTAAGAATACCCCCTGTGCCATAATGATCTTTGAATTCTCAGGGCCCCTTGAGATGCCTCCCACCTATGTCTGGGAGTGATGATTTCCCTGTCAGTGAAGATTCCAGTTAGTGGAACCGTCTTGGGATAACTACCTGAGGCTCAGAGAGAGTGATTTTATTGCTGTCACATATCTAGTCAGAGATGTTATAGACACCCTAGAGTTTTCTGACTTCAAGGTCAGCCCTTGATCCATTAAGACATACTTCCTCTCACTTGAGAGGCGCTTGGTAAGGATGCAGTACATTGAACAAGATCAGACAGTGAACAGAGGGACGATCACCATGATAAGGACTAGTTAATTATATAACAAGTGGATCAGTTCAAGGGAAAATAAAACCAACACGGTGAGTCCAGCTGGTAGAGGCTTGGTGGTGATGGGACTCAAGATGAAATCACAGAAGTCCTGACTGAAGTGCACCATTATTATTAATCCATAATTACATTAGTTCCAAAGCAGACGGACACCCAGGGGGATCACTGAATTCAAGAGATTTTTCTCCAGTTTATATTCGTTGTCATGTTCAAAAAACCACAATTGGGGAAGTTCTTTTCTCTTTAAGGGAGACCTTCTAATTCGTGTAATTATATCAGTCTCTCGGGAAAACTGCCTTACCTAATGAATTTTTAGAAAGTTGGCTTTCTTTTTAAAAAAACTTTTCCCCCAGGAGATTAAAGGGGATTGGGACCTGAGCTAGTTCTTTTTCACTTATACTTAAGGATGATTTATGGTGGATTAAGTCAAGATTAAGAAAACCACCAACTCAGGCCCACTCCACAGGGAAGTCTAGTACCAAGAAGACATGGTCTTTGGAATATACAAAATATTGGTTCATTGGAGTTGTAAAGTCCAAAGCAAATGGAGACACGTACCACCTCACTCTCCACCCCCAGCAAATTCTGAGCTTTGGGAGCTCAGCCTTTGGGAGATTAGAAGAATTTTGTCCCCGGGTTATTTTGATCAGCAATTAAGCTCACCAGCTGGGAAAAAATATAGCCTGGCAGGTGTGGGCTACTAAGAAATCACCTCCTAGACTCTTATCCAAGTCTGGATGACTTTCTCAATCTCCTTTTATGTTTTACTGTTCTTACTAGCCGCCTGGCTGGCATTCTTGGCCAATGAAGGAGGAAATCACCTCTGGATGGAAAAGTCACCAGTCAGACTCACAAATCTGAGATCCTGGTACCAAGCAATATTGGAGGAAGCAAAGACACATGTCTTTTATTAAAGAAAACCAAGAGGGCAGTGAGGATTGTTGCTTTATTCAGAACCACATTTCTGATGATGGCTTGTCAACTTCATCTGTAATAATAATAGTATCTTAGATTTATGTACTGTGCTAGGGCTTGTATAATATTTCTTCTATAACAAACACATGAGGCAGGTAGTGAAGGCAGTGTTATCTCCATTAAATAGAAGAGGGAACTAGAGGAAAGTGACTTGCTTATGGTCATACAACAAATAAATATTGTATTTTAGTGATTCATTGTGGAAAATGGAAAATGAGACCATTCCGGATAAGACGATATTCCTGATAATATGGAAATTTGAGGAAAATAAACTGATATTTTGTAAATAAGATAGTCAATTCATTGACTGATTCAATAAATAGTAAGTATATATATATGTATATATACATATATATACATATATATATACATATATACATATATATACATATATATATACATATATATATATATATATATATGTATATATATATTTAGTATCTGGACCCGATTCTTTTTTTAACTTTTTGAATGGTTGGAAGAGCACTATCCATAGAAGAAACCAATGGAGTAAAGTGAGAAGAACTTTGATTCTGAAGTCAGAAAAGCTAAATTTAAATCCTGTTCTGCTTAGGTGACCTTTGGCAAGCCAATTTCCATCTTAGCGCCTCAGTGTCTTCATCTGTAAAATGTTCTGTGAAATGATCAGCACCCTCTAGTTTCAGATTTTCTAGTAGAGGAGGCAATATAGACATACCAGGTGGAGAATAAGCATCCCAATAGAGGCAGGCAATATCCTCTCTGCATGACATATTTCTAAGATCTCCTTTTAGCTCTAAAACTTCCAACCCCATTGGATGAAATGGCAAGTGTTCTTTTGGACTTCACGCACACCCAAGAGGTCCAGAGAACAGTTTGTTTCCCTTCAAATATAATAGAAAGGTGCTGTGTGCTTAAGTGAGACTGTTGCCCTTGGATTAGTTTATTTTTAGATATAATACAATGGAAGATTTTTGATGAATTGAAGCCTTCATTCCCCCCTCTACTCTTATTTCCGCATAAATTAATTCTCCAATTTAATAAACTAACAGGTGGTTCCATTTCAGGCTGAGCAGATGTTAGGCTGAATGAATGGGGTCCCTTCTTGTGTTCCATTCATCCCTGAGTGCTTTCTTTCTTTATCTCTTTTCTTCCTGCTTTTCTTTTCCCTTCTTTTCTGCCAGATTTATGAGCAGCTACAGTATGAAGTGTTTTGTCTGGACAGTATGAATATTGATGACTGACATGTACTGATTTTAGATGTATTAATGGCATTAATAATCCTGAAAGTCTCAACTCTCCCCTCCTCCCCACATCAGATAATGAGAGACCAGATTGCTGCGCCACGAGTTTCCCTTCTCTGGGTTCCCCTGTAAAGATTTCTATGGTTTTGCAAACGGAAGTTGACAATTGGAAGCATATTCCATGCAAAACCAAGGGAAAAACCGTCATGGTCAAGCTGGCCCGTCTCGAACATCCCAAAGTTGCTCAAAAGGCTGAACTTGAAGTTGGCCGTTCTCTTCGGGGTCACCTTTGAGACTTGAACAATCAGCTGACAAAGAAGAGAGTCTAAAGGTCTTCTTTTCTCCCTCCCAATCTGCCCCTTGGGCCCAGACATTAGCTAGAAGAGATAGTGTTGTTATTTGGATGGTGAAACAGTGACATATTTGCTGTGGCTGTGTATACTGCAAGGCAGAAAAAGGCTGGAACAAAGATAATGGTTCTTTCAAATGGTTCTGGTCTTAATGAATTCAATCGATCAACAGTTACTATTCATCTACTCTACAAGGTGTCCCCAAAGACTCAGGCCACTATCTTGTTCTAGTAGATGGACAGAACACTGCACTAAGACTTTGGGGACACTCTATATTCTGGGCACTGTGGGTATAAAGACAAGCAAACAAAAACCAGATCATTCTGCTCTCAGAAAGCTTACAATCTACAAAAGAAGATCAAGTGTACATATGTAAGCACATAAAATGCAAAATAAGTATAAATTATATATATGTACACGTACATTTATGTATTTCTCATTGTCTCCAAGACAAGCCCCTCAAAGTTCAATTTCTTCTTTCTAAACTACTGAGAGCTTTTCAAATCTGATTCTGACATTAAATGTATCAGCAGCATCTCCCTGATCTGTGTCATGCAATCTAATTCAACAAATATTTCCTAAATCCTTAAAGTGTGTAGAGCACCGTGGTAGGGCTTTTACACATGCAGGAAGCTTAATAAAGAATTGGTCCCTGCCTCATGGAGGTTACAGTTTAATAGGATCATAAGACACAAGCACAGGAATCATAATGCATAGTATATTGTGATGAGATAATATGTTTAAAGACTTTAGTACAATACCTGACAAACAGTAATACCATAATGTTAGCTATTATTATTATTATTATATTATCATCACATTTGGGAGGTGGTTAACAGGGCTATGTGAAAATTGTTACTGAAAAAATGGCTAACGAATTAGATTTGGAAGGAGGGATGGAGCTTTGGCTACTGAAAAAAAAAGGGAAGGGAGATATTCTAGGCACAAAAACAGTGAGAGGGAGTAGCATGAGGTACAAAGAAAGGGAAACTTCATATTTGGGGGGGTGACAAAGAATATACTCCAATGTAGGTTGGAGTGTAGATTATGTGGAAGGGAGTAATAGAAATAATGGATTTTCATCCTCCCCACCATTTCCATCATCCTCATCATATGTTTATTGCTTATGCTCTTTTACCAAAATACTTTATACAGGAAATAAGTCCATTAATCAATTTCTGTAAAGATATTTGATTAAATTAGTTGAGTCTTTGTATTCACCTCTCTTCATATAAATTTTGCCTCTCAATTTCCTGAAGGGACCATTATCAAGGCTGGAGATCTTAACTCGTGCTGTGATGAAGGGTTTTTTTTTTATTAAAACCGAAATTTTCATAAGCAGTTCAATATGATTTGGGGGCAATCCTGTATTTTATTTTCTGCATATAAAATGATCCTGTATTTCACTAGACTCACTGCCTAAGGGATCCAGAAGATGAAAATGATCAGCATCCTCTAGTTTCAAATATAGGCAATATAAATATACCAGGTGGAGAAGAAGTATCCTAATAGAGGCAGGCAGTATCCTCTCTGCATGATCTATCCGGCCTGTGATCCCCAGCTCTTCCATCGTTTCTGACTCTGATTTCTACTGTTCTTGACCTTAACTTTGCTAATCACTCTCCACACTTTAGTACTGCTAACTGTGACTGGATATACCAGGTGGAGAAGAAGCATCCCAATAGAGGAAGGCAATATTACCTTACCGGTATTTCTGACTTCTTTTTCTTGCCCTTAGATGCTTATTTGAGGTTTTAAGTCCCCTTAATAGGGGGTTTGACCATATATCTGGGTCTAAGTAGCTCAGTGTAACAGCCAGACCATTGCCCTGATTAAGAAATGTGGCATTGGCTTATCAGGTAGATGGATCATGGATGGATGGATAGAAGGACACACGGGTAGATAGATGGAAAGGTTGGTAGATAGATGGACAGATTGAAATACAGATGAATAGAGAGAGATGTCTCTCATTGTCTATATTAGCAGTAACTTTATAGACAGATGGCTAGCTGGGGAGAGAAATAGACAGATCAACTATTGATGAAGTGCTTACCAGTACTGTGCTGTATATTGGGAATGCAAATGCAACAGTTGAGTAGCATGGTCATTCATGGATGGGGTATAATAAGCTGAATCACTGGAGGAAATCAATTGGGATCCAAGATTCCATTGGCATTTTGGAGTTCAATACAACTCCAATTAGGTAAGAGGCAGAATGAATGGGGCATTAAAATGAAGAAGACCTGAGTGCAAAAACTATTCGAGACACCAGTTATATGACACTGGATAAGTCATTTGTTCTTTCTAGACCTTGGTAAAGGGGAAGACTGGACATGATGGCCTCTAAGGTCCTTTCCAGTTCCAAATCAATGATCCTAGGAGATTTTCTCCCACCTCCTGGAATTAAAAATATTGATGTTTGAATTTTGATAGATACACATAGATAGAGGATGGGAAGAAGAGTTGTACAAATACCCTAAGTTAGGGGAAAAACTTCAGTTTGGGGCCCTTCAGATTTTTTTTATTGTGTAAACTCAAGACTTTTAAGCTACATTTATTACCTCACAATCAATAAACAAAGATAAATAATACACCATGGGGAGTTAGGTCATTGCAATGGATAGAGTGCTGAATGTGAAGTCAGGAAGTTTGCCTCAGTTTCCTCATCTGTAAAATGATCTGGAGAAGGAAATGGTAAACCAGTCTAGTATCTTTGCCAGCACAACCCCAAATAAGGTCATGAAGAGTCTGACATGACTGAAATGAGGGAACAACAACAAAAATAATAACACCATATTTTTAAAAATTGAATCCTTATAATTACTGACTTTTCTCATCTTTTTTTTTTCTTTTTTTTTCTGAGGCTGGGGTTAAGTGATTTGCCCAGGGTCACACAGCTAGGAAGTGTTAAGTGTCTGAGACCAGATTTGAACTCTGGTCCTCCTGAATTCACTGTGTCACCTAGCTGCCCCCTTTTCTCATCTTTTTGATAGCCAACGTTATATATTTCTTGCTCTTCTGTTCTTTCCCTTTTACCAAGATTTTTCTTCTCCCCTGACTATTTCTATCCTAAATTCAGCTGAAGTATATACATTTAAAAAAAAATTTTTATTGATTTTCACAATTCACTAATTTCCTAGTAATATTCTCTCCCTGTTTTGGGGTCAAACAAAAACTGTTCAGTGAACCAGTCACAGCAACTGCATCTGACACTGTATATACCATTCTGCACCAGAAGTCTACCACCTCTTTTACGAGTCAGAGGAAGTATAATCTTTCCAAATGTATCTTCTTAATTCAATCCTAAATAATAATTAGGGTGAGGGAAAGATTACTGATTTCTTCAGGGATATTTCTAAAGAAGTACTGGGCATATTTATTAGTCTTTTTGATCAATCACAGTATTACATCATTAATATATTAATTCAGAGAGAATTTCTGTGAATTGCAAAAGTTGTTTTCATATATACACAGATTTGGCTTATCATTTTGCTTCTGATGAACTAGCTGCAGAGGAGGAAAAGATATTACAGTTCAATAATATATTAATTAATTAATTATTATATTATATTATTAATTTATATTATATTATATTATTAATTAATAATATATTAATAAAAATATTACAGTTCAATAATATATTAATGGAGTATTAATGCCACCCATTAAAACTGCTTTTTGTATTAGAAACACAACCTACCAGAACAATGGTGTTGCTATCATAAGAAATGAAAAGCTGAACTTGATTGTTTTTCATATTTAGCTAAGGATTAGATGACAAGCTTAATTTGTTGCTATTTTTATTACCCTCTAGTAGACTGCTATGATATGGGCTGTTTACATAGATAGCACGGAGGTTAATTCAGACCATTGCATGATGCTGGTTTAGGCCTTGTAATCAGCAGCCAATATATAGGACGATCCAAATTGAAAACAATGTAAATTCGCCAAGCCAGCTTAATTCCTGCCAAGAAAGAATATTCCTCAAAGCCATATTTTAAAGTTTATTAGGTTAGATGTGCAACTCCATTCTGTAAATACTCAGCATGAGAAATCATTGAATTTGAAATTTACTGATTGAATGTTCTATTTTCAAAATCTCTTAAACAAAAGGAATATGTTTATAATAATTTCCTTTCCTTTATGAAAGTGACTTAATGAGTTAAAAAGAAATGAAGTCAGGCGAGGAGAGAGCTGTTTTCTACTCAATCTTTTTTTTCGTAGCCAAAGTCAAGTTTAAGTGCAGTTCAAATGCCAATACTCTGCCACAGCTTTTCAGGATTAGGCCTGATTACAGCCCCATTTCTCTACTTGCCTGGTACACAAATTCTTGTCAAAGCTATCTTGAAAACCAGCAAGCTGGTTCATCTCGGAGGTGAGAAAGCTGGCTGCTGAGTTTTTATTTCAGGGTAGAAAATGTATTTACTTAATTCAAGTAGGGCAGAATCTATAACAGGCTTTCTGATTGGCTTTGTGTAAATTTTCATATGAGCATTTGAGGCTGTAAGAGGGGAAATTTAAACCAGAATTTTTCTTTTTTGAATTTGTTTTTTGCCTGGTTGGATATGTTTCCTGTCATTTTGTGAAGTGTGTGTTTGTGTGTGTGTGTGTGTGTGTGTGTGTGTGTGTGTAATGTTCTGTTGGGTGATAATTATTTTCTACTTGTTTCTCTTGGAATAAAAGTCTAATTTACTTCAGAAAAGCTCACCAAATATATCACTATAATAATAGTAGTAATATTTACCATTTACATAACCTTTTAAATCTTGCTAAACACTTTGCCAATATTATCTATTTTTATCTTTACAACAACTGTGAAAAGAAAGTGCTGTGTTTTTGTTGGTTTTGTTTTGTTTTTACAAATTTTCTAAGTGGGGAAACTGAGGCAGATAGGTTAGGGGATTTGCCCAGAGTTGCGTAGCTAGAAAATGTCTAGACTATATTTAACTCAGATCTTCTTGACTATGGGACTAGCATTATATTCACTGTGCTCCCTAGCTGTCAAATTGTATTTAATTGTATTTATCGCTTGAAAAGCGCAAAGTGTGAGGTAATAAACCGTGAGAGGTAACGGTGTAGTAGAAAGTATCTTATGAGTTTTGGATTCAAATTTCTGTTCTGATATTTACCAGCTGTAAAAAGCAAAATACTCTATCTTCCTGAACTTCAGTTTCCTCATCTGTAAAAAGCAGATAATGATACAGCTACTTTATATTTGAAGAATGCTCTTGGTCAGGTTTTAAGTGGACAGACATGTGAGTTCTTACTGAATAAAGAAATCCTTTGACAAGTGTTTTCCATGATGAGGCTCTGCTCATTGTGTTTAATAAATGCTTATGGATTGGTTGCTTGTTTAACCATGCCATATATTTTTTTCATATGTTGAATAGGAAGTGATTCAAACTTTTCAAAGTCAATTCTAGTATAGAGCTGCCAATGATCTGTCATTTAATGTGTACAGTGGGGCACAGAGCTTTGCCTGGACTTTATGCAACTCTTTAGACTTATCCAGTAAGTCATAGATGGGATGTCAACGGCCTCCATGGAGGAAATTTCCCTACTTGGAATTCCCCACTCTAGTAAAATGTGTTTTCATATGTAGTTGGTATATATGTCATTCTGTACCTAACAGTGTTCATCTATCTTTTAAAAAATTAGTATTACATGTGTTCTTGAAAGAACTTCTGTGTCCCCCTATAAAAGGGGACTCTGACTCTGCCAGTTGAATGGACTTTATAAACCATTAGCCTTCTTTAATGGAACATTGAACTAGAAGCCAAAGCACATCAACATAATAAGAAGAAAGAAAGGAGGAGGAGAAAGAGAAGGAAGAAGAGGAGGAGGAGAAGGAAGAAGAGGAAGATGAGGAGGAGGAGGAAGAGAATAAGGAAGAAGAGGAGGAAGAGAAGGAAGAAAAGGAGGAGGAGGAAGAGGATAAAGAGAATGAGGAAGAAGAGGAGGAAGAGAAGGAAGAAGAGGAGGAGGAGGAAGAGGAGAAAAAGAATGAGGAAGAAGAGGAGGAGGAAGAGAAGGAAGAAGAGCAGAAGGAGGAAGAAGAGCAGCAGGAGGAGGAAGAGCAGAAGGAGGACGAAGAAGAGCAGAAGGAGGACGAAGAGCAGAAGGAGGACGAAGAGAAGGAGGAGGACGAAGAGAAGGAGAGGAGGAGGAGAAAGAGGAGGAGGAGGAGAAAAAGGAAGAGGAGAGAGAAGGAAGAAGAGACAGAATAGGAGGAGAGCAATATTGTGTCATTACTAAGGATTACTTTGAAGAAGAAAGTGTCTCTGAAGGCACTGGCCCCATTCAGCTTCAAACTGGCATTGAGAGGAGTCTACACCGAAGTGAACTGATGTGAGTAAACGATTCTCTCTGGAACTCTTCAAGTTTTGCTCCTGATGGTGAACCTGGCACCTGATAAAACCTATTAGGTGAATGTGTACTTATAAGATAGTTCCCCTGTGAAACTATAGTCAGGTGGCTACCAAAAAAATCTAATAAAGGAAATGCAATAGTTTTGTTTCATTCCACTTGAGGGTGAAGAGAAAAGGGGCATAGAGCCAATGTTCTTTCCACAAATAGTCTCCTAGAGACAGTGTGACAGAGGGATTGGGAAGACCTGAATTCAAATCCTGCCTCTGACATACTGACTCTGTGACCTGGGACAAAGCCTTTTATTTCTGTTCTACAAAGAACTTTGTCCGTTACACTTGAATTGCTGATGGGTGGAAGGAGTTCCCACATCGGGAGTTTCCAAGTCAATGAAATCAACAGTTGGATGGAAAAAAAAAAATTAGACTTTTACCTTAAGCCTTTAGACATGTGGGTTTATGCATAAAAAGGCTGAGGTGGATTTCCCAAGTATTTTTTAAAAATCAGAATAAAACCATAGGCCTAAATTATTTCACAAGCTAGTGCCACGCACTTTCAGATTCAACCTGTTAGAGGTAATTTCAGCCCCTTCTTTTGCTCCTCCAGTCTTGAATTAATTGAAAGAAAAGCTTGCATGTGTTTATGCTTTCCCTGGAATTTTCTCGCTAATCCCCTCAATGCCCCATTTGCTTTTTTGTGGCTAGGCCCGGCATTGATGTTAGTCATGAAAACTGAGCTTTCTGGCACTCATGGTCACCCTACAAAAACCTTCAGATAAGAGATCCAGGCCTGCTGAACTGAGCACTGACTGCAATGGAGGAAGTGAGAAGGTCTGAGACTCCAGGGAGGGATGGTGAGGACTGAGCCCCACCCTCATCATGCAAATGGTTTTACTTTGGGATTTTCTAAATGAATAGACCTGAAATTGTTGTGAATTTTTAATGCATTATTTGTGTATGGGCCTCTTTAGCTTTTAAAAATACATGAAAGGATGGGAACTGTCCCCAAGGATCAGCTGACAATAGGAGGAAATAGTAATTAAGCACCAAAAAAATGATACATTTACACTGGGGTTAATAAAAATAAATGCTCTACAATGGTCAGAAAGGCATTTGTTATTTTCAGCCAGAGATCTCTTTTTTTTTTCATTATAGCTTTAATTTAAGTAACATGATAAATAATGGTAAATTGAACTTTATTATGTATTCATGAAATGCAGTTTAATACAATTGTTATTTCTGGCATTTGTGGTTTAAAGATATTCCCTTATGAGGGGATGTTATTTTTAATGTGCAAATGCAGAAATAATGACCTACAGTTTCACTGGCGAATTAGGGCTGAGATTGTACACAGACAATAAAGAATCCTTTCCTTTATGAAAATCTTGAGGACATCCTTTAAAAATTCTGCATTAAGCAAATTATTTTTAAGGCAGCATCCCACAGTTCCCGAAGAGAAAAAGTGTCCAAGAGTTTTGACGAGGGAATGTCTGGCAAAACCTCAAAACAAAACATGATAATTAAAAAAAAACCCAAATAGCCTCACTTACTGTGTACAGGTTAATGAAAGTCTCTGTGCAGTTTAAAAGGACCGGGCTCAAAACTCACCTGCATGGAGGCCTTTTTGGCCAGCCCCAGGAAACTCTGGGATTCAGAAGACTAAGCAACGTAGTGATCTGGCCTAAGCAGCTACCAGCCCCTCAGCCCCTCTCAGGGGAGAGAGAGTGGAGAAAGAGTCAAGACAAGGACTGGTGGAACTTCTTGTGCTTCCTTCTGTCTTGGTTCTTTTCAGGCTGGGCAGCTCCTTATGTCAGAGAATACAAGGGGAACGAAGGCACATGACTCCCAGGAAGCCCAGCTCTGCTTCTGAGGGATTGGGATGAATGTGAATCCTGATGAGTCAAGAGTGGCTCCTCCGTGCCTCAGCTCATATAAAAGCGCTCCCCCCGCCTCTTTCTCATATTCTCTCTCTCTCTCTCTCTCTCTCTCTCTCTCTCTCTCTCTCTCTCTCTCTCTCTCTCTCTCTCTCTCTCTCTCTCTCTCTCTCTCTCTCTCTCTCTCATTCTCTCTTTCTCTCTCCCTACCTCCTTTCCCTCCTTCCTTCTCTCTCCCTCCCTCCCTTCCATCCCCTTTCCCTCCCTCTCCCTCTCTTCCTTCCTCTCCCTTCCTCCTTCCCTCTCCCTCTCTCTATTCTTCTCCCTCTCCCTTTCTTTCTCTCTCTCCCTCTTCCTCTCTCTCCTCTCTCTCTCTCTCTCTCTCTCTCTCTCTCTCTCTCTCTCTCTCTCTCTCTCTCTCTCTCTCTCTCTCTCTCTCTCTCTCTCTCTCTCTCTCTCTCTCTCCCCTTCTCTCTCTCTCTCCCTCCATCACTGCCCCCTTTCTTTTCTCTCCCCTCTCACTTTCCTCAGGATAAGTGCCAGAATATTTGGGGTTGATTTACCCATTTATTATTAATTTCAGATTACAGAGATTGTTTTTGGCCAGGCTTTTCTCTGCGGACTTCCTGCTAAAGTCCAGGGGAATTCTAAGTGTGGGTACTGGGAATAGTAGCTGGGAAAAGAGGGCCGGATTTGAATTGCCAGCAGCTGGTACACACATGGCTGGTTCTTGAGCATGTGCACGGGTATATTATCTTTCTGTTGTCAGTACATCTTTCTCTAGAAACCAAGCAATCATAGAGTCACAGGCTGACTTGGAAATTATTTATTCCCAATTCCCTTGCCCTCAGTTTTCCCAGATGGGAAACTGAGGTCCTAGAAAGGTTTAATTACTTGCCTTAGTGGCAGAGCGGGGACTTAAACCCAGTTATCCATTATGCTGCAATATCTTTCCAGTGGCCCAAGTGACTTCAATGTGGGCAGCTCCTTATGTTGGTTAGAACAATGAACATGGTGGTCGGGATAAATATTCCACTCCCAAGAAGCCCTCTCTCTGCTTTTGAGGGTTTGGCATGAATACAAATTGTGGTAAACCAAGAGTGCTCGAATTAAGAACTTTTAGCATTTGGGGTCCACTGCGTTCTATTAATAGTGAAACATCACTTATTTATGCTAATAGGATAAGGCCCATCTGAATCAATGATAACCTGAATTTAAGACAATAAAAAATTCAACTTTATCATTTATAAGCAAATTTAATGGTTTCTGTTCTCCATGTTCATTCAGAGCCTATCTAAGGGCAACTGCAGAAAAGTTTTTTGGGAATAACATCATCTGAGTAATGTCTTTGCTTATTTATTTATTTTGTTCCTCTGGGTTGGTCATACTTTTATTTTTTGTACATTCTTTTTCATATGAGCCACATGAGAAGATTCAGACTTTTCCAGGGTCAGTTCTCCTTGAATTAACTGACAGAAAAAAAAAGTGTTGTCAAATGAAGGTGTGACAAAGCATGCTGAATTCAGGAAGGATATCCTAATAATATATAATATAATATTATATATTATATAACAATAATAATAATAATAATAAGCCTAAAAGGCTGGTTTTTACATTCAATTACCTATTGCTAATGTCCTGAAGAACTCCAATCTCTTAGCTCTTGTAGATCATGTATGATTGGTAAAATCTTGATTTCACTATTAACTTTTCTTTTTAAAAATTCTTTATTTTATTTAAACAAAAAGAATAAGAAAAAAGGAAACACAGAAAAGCAACACAAAACAACATAAAACAGAATAAAACAGAACATTGTCATGTGCCCAGCAGAACATCAGGGAGGATTCAAAATATATAACAACTAATTATCAGTTCAAGAAAGTATACATATATATATATATATATGTATGTATATATGTGTATATATTAGTAGAAGCAATTATGTTCATGAATTCTCTTTTCTTTGCTTCCTTATAAACTGTTCTTTTATTCTCTGCTGTGCACCTTTTTTTACTTTATTCTTTTCTCCCTTTCATGTACCCCCATGCTCCAAGCAGGCATGTAAGAAAAGATATATTTATATATTCATATGTATATATATATATATATATATGTATGTATGTATACACACACACACACACACACACATATCCCTATTGACTCTTTGCTTTAATTCTGCTCCTTAACTTGCCTGGTTATTACTTGTCCTCCCCCGTCCATGGATCCCTCCCTTATCTTCTTCCCTCACCCTTTGCTTCCTCATCTGTCCATCCCTTCCCCTTATTTCTTTATAGATTTTGGAGGGTGCTATAACCTTCATATATGTAGCATTGCCTATTGAACCCATTCCTGATATGAGAAGGTTTTTACAACTATGAGCCCTCCTCACTCCTCTAATGCCTCTGTGTCTCTTCCTTCTCATTTATATAACATAATTACTATTTTTAACTTAACTCTGCCCCAATCTTTCTTTTGAGCTACATTGTTGATGTGAGTCTTACATATATGTCATATATTTTCCACTAAAAAAACATAAACAATTTGTCCATGTTGAGTTTCTTGAAATTGATCTTTGATATTGGCTCCTTTTGTTAATTTTCTATTAAGTTCGGGTTTGGTTGATAGAAAGTCCTGAAAAATCTGCAAGTTTGTTGAATGTCCATCTTTTTCTCATTCAATATTATGGATGATTTGATGGATATGATATTTTTGGCTGCAGGCTTAGTTCTTTTGATTGTCAGTAGATATGATTCTAGGAACTGAGGTCTTTTATTGTGATTGCTAATAAGTCCTGTTCAATCCTAATTGTAGCTCCAATGTATTTGAATTGTTTTTTTCTTGTTTCTTGCAAAATTTTCTCTTTGATCAGGAAGTTCCAAAATTTGGCAATAACATTCTTCTGTGCTTTCCACAAAGGATCTCATTGAGATAGTGATAGATGGATTTTTTTCTATTTCGTTTTTCCCCTCATGTTCTATTACTCTAGAACAATTTTCTTGGCTTGTTTCTTGCATTATTGTGTCAAAAATTCTTTTTTTGGTCACAACTTTTTAGACAGTCCAATTATTCTTATAATTTCTTTTCTTTATCTGTTTTCCATATCTGTTGTTTTTCTTATAAGATGTATATTATATATATTTATATAATATATAACATTTACAAAAATGTTATATATTTATATGATGTTATATTTCTATAGCGCTTTAAATTTGCGGAGTCCTTTCTATACATTATCTCATTTAAACTTTATACCCAACCTCTGGGCTACAGATATTATTCTACCAGAGGGAAAAGAAAAGTTTATGGAGGTTATAGCACTTATTTGCCTGGGGTCACCCAGCTAATCAATGTCATAGAAAGGATTCAAACCCTGTCTCTCTCAACACTGAGTCCTTTCTATTTCTCTCTCTCTCCAAATATCCATATTGTCTTCCACTTTAGATGGAAGCTTCTTGAGAGCAGAGAGGGTTTAATTTTTGTTTTTATATCCTTGGAGCATAGCATATAGTGGGTACTTAAGAAATACACGCATATTGTTGCATCCTGTTGTCTTTTATTATTACTCTTTCATTTTCATCATTACAAACTTTTTATTATTATTGTTCTTACATCCAGTGGAGTCTAGATAGGAATGGTATTATCACTACCAAGTATAATAAACAATACAATTCCCCTGCCCTCTCCTCCATTTTTTCCTGTGTCCTGTCGTCCCCAACCACCACAATTATTCATTTTCTGCTGAAATCTGACTTGGAGGTGTTTGCATTGTGCCACCAAACTTGATTTGGCTGGAATCCATCAAAAACCTCTTTAGTTTGGTAGTTGGGCTGGGGTGTGGGGGGGAGGAAGGCTTGTATTTCACTCCTGGGCTCAGGCCCATCTCTCCTTTTCATGTACTGACTGAGAGGTTTCCTCAGGAAAACACCAGAAGGAAAAGATGAATTTTTAAAGGAGTGGAAAGGTGAGATGTTTGGAGTGTAAACAGCATTAGAGGGAGCAGCTGAGTGAGAACCCTGGGTAATTGAAGGCTAAGGGTGAAATGATCAGGCTGAGGGAGACACTGATTCTAGGGGCAGAGAAGGAGAAAAGTCCAGGGGGAATTTTTGAGGGGAATTTCATGCAGTTGTAGTTGCATGAGGGAGAAATGAATGGTGGGCAAGCTTAGGGTTTTTTGTTCAGATCTATTAAAATTTTCTTTGTATAGGTATCTTTAGTTTTTATGTCATCGTCATTGCCAAATATATCTTCTCTCTCTCCTCAACTCATCCTCAGCAAACGAGTATAAAAATGAAAAGTGGGGGAAAAAAGAATTAGTTATCTCTTCCACATAGCAGGTGTTAGGGGCTCAGCATCTTTCAAATCTGGAAAAACCCACATCAGTTTTTTGGCCCTTCATACTAGAGAAAAGGTCTGAATTTTTTTCTTATTCTTTTATGCAATAAGATACAAAAATATGCATGCATTTATTAAGCACCCACTGTATACTATGTTCTGATCATATAAAAATAAAAAATGAAGCCCTTTTTGTCCTCAAGAGGCTTCCATCTAAAGTGGAACACAATATGGATATATGGAGAGAGAGAAAAATAGAAAGGTTTGAATCCCTTCTATGACATTGATTAGCTAGGTGACCCCAGGCAATTTTATTTCTTATTCTTATTTTTATATTTATAGACTCTTATTGTAAAATTTGGGTTAAGTACTTGGTTATGGCTATATGTAAGTCAGAGCTCTATTGTCTACTGCCCCTCCCATGTCATATGTAACTTCTGCAAAAATGCCCCAAGTTTTCCATTTATAGTAATTTCTTATGCAAAACCATGCTACATTGAAATGATGGGGAAAGTTGTGATGCAGAAGGGATAATTTTCTTTCTTTCCATTTCCATTATAGATATTGTATGAATGTAAGCATCTACTCATAACTCATTTACATAATATTCAGCATCCTTGGTGAAGTCTGGGAGAAAAGATATCCGAGGCTTTTGGTCTCCAGCTTTGAGAAAGAAGATGTAGTTATGGCTTCTTTTTAGGTCCCTGAAGGGAGAGAGAGAATATAGGAAAATAATATCTGCACCTGTATAATGCCCCAATCCCCAGTTTGCTACACTAGATACTTCAGGGAATTTCCCTTTGGACAAATTCTGGGACTTTTTCTTGGTGAATTGAGATATCCCACTCCCAAAGACAGGGTTCCCTCACTCTCTATTGTCTAGTCCATTCCTATATATGTATTTTCTCTGATTTCTGTTTGCTGTTGGCTTGGGGGAAGAAGTTTATTTGCTCTCTGCTTTGTGTGTTCATTGTGGCACTGGGATTTCCTGGGAAGGGAATCAAACCTTGGCTATATAGTTAGGGATGCTCATTTCCCATTAAGGGATGATAATCAGGAGCTCAGTGTAAACCTAAAAGTTATTTCCATTAACCAAACAATATTTAGGGGTGATGGCAGATAGATGTAACTCAAACTTGGTATCCTTTCTCTAAGGAGTTGCCAGGCTCTTCCCCCAACCTCCTGCTTCCCCTCTGGACAAGAATCAAACTCTCCCTTGGAGAAAGGTGAGTGGGGTCCCCTTCCATCATGGAGATATACTCATGCCTCCCTGTGAGCCACATCTGGACAGAGCCAGGTGGGCACACATAACTTACATGCTCTTACATATGTTCTTTTTCTGTATCTGCTCACATCATTCTGTACCAGTTCGTATACATTCCCCCCTTAATTCCCACATCCAACCCTGCTGATAGTAACTAGTGAACTTTGCTAGCTCAAGCTCTTATCATCTTTCACCTGGACTACTGAAAATCACCTCCTAATCATTTCCCTGGTTTTTTTTGTCTCCCCCTGCTCTAACTTCCTCTTCAGGTGGAAATTACACTTTTTTCTTAAGTTAGAGATCTTGCTCTGAGTAGTAGGAAGAATATCTATAACATTCCCCATCCAATACCTCATGTAGACTGGGATGGTTTTTTCTTTAAAAGATATGGAACTAGGGGCAGCTAGGTGGTGCAGTAGATAGAGCACCAGCTGTGAATTCAGGAGGACCTGAGTTCAAATCTGGTCTCAGACACTTAACACTTCCTGGATGTGTGACCCTGGGCAAGTCACTTAACCCCAATTGCCTCAGCCCCCCCCCAAAAAAAAATTATATATTTTACACTTCAAGAATACTCTCACCTTATAATATAGCTTAAGATCTAATACAAGTTCCTGAATCTGTTTTCTTTACTTCTATTTTCTCCTGGTTTCTTTGAAGTCTCTGATCTTTTGTCCTTCCAATAAACTTTGTTATTATTTCTGACTCAGTAAGATGATTTTTAATAATTTATTTGGGGATAGGATGACATTAATAGATTAGGTAAAATTGTTATTTTTTATATTGATTTTACCTACCTCTGAGCAATAAACATTAGTTCAATTATTTAGATCTGATTTTGTTTGTATAAAAAGTGTGTTATGCTTACATTCATATAGTTCCTCATGTCTATTTTGGGAGGTAAGCTCTCAAGTCTTTTTTACTGTCTGATTATTTTAAACAGGATAAAAGAATATTGTATAATGTGACTGACACACAGTGGGTGTCCTTATTTTCTCTTTTTATTAAATTTATTTTAACTTGAACTTTGTCTGAAGTCATGATGACTGCCCCTGCTTTTTTACATGACATAGTCTATTCCTAACCTTTATTTTATGTTTGTGTCTATCTCTCATTTTTATAGCATTTCCCGAAAGCAACATATTGTTGAATTCAAATTTTTCTCTTAACCATTGCTACTTTGTCAGTAAATTCATCCCATTCAAATTCTAAGCCATAATTACTTGTCATATATTTTTCTTTCCTATTTCTCCTCATTATCCTTCTTGCTCTATTTTTATCCCTCCTCGTTCCTCTGCTTTATTTTGCCCCACTACTTGCTCTCCTATTCCTTAACCCACCTATCCCTCCAAAAATCTTTCTCTTATCACTCTATCACTTTACCCTCTTATTTTTTCCTGAATTTAGAGACTTGTATGCCTTTCTAGATATATATGTTGCTCCCTTTTTAATCCATTCCAATGAGAGTAAGATTTTAGCACTAGCCTTCCTCCCCTACTAGCTTCTTCTGTATCAAAATGTTTTCCTTTTTTTTGCTTCATTTGTATGAAATAATAGCTTTTTTAATCTCTCTATAGTTTTTTTTAAGAATCACCCTATTATAACTCAGCTCAGCCCACCTTTCTTTCAAACTACCTAAATAAAAACAATAGTCTTAAAAGAATTGATATTGTCTTATATAAGAAGTGTACAATTTGACCTTTTTAAGTCCCTTATAATTGGTATTTAATGTTTATTTCATATTTCACCCGGATGTTACATGCCATATTTTCCCTTAAGTTTTGGATTTTTGGTCACAAAAACTTGAAATCTTTCAGTTCAATTTTCCCTCATTCAGAATTATATTTAGCTTTGCTGGATAAATTATCCTTGGTTGTAACTCCAGCTCCTTTGCTGTGCAAATTATCATATGCTAAGATCCATGGTCCTTCAATGTGGTAGCTACTAGGTCTTGTGTAATCCTTATTGTAGTTTCATAATATTAAAAACAATATGCTTGTCTGTCCGTCTCTGTCTTTCTCCCTGTCTCCTCTGTCTTTCCTGTTTTCTTTCTTTCTTTTCTTCCTCTTTGTTTGTTTGTTCCTTCCTTCCTTCTTTTCCCCCTCCATTTTCCTTCCTTCCTTCCTTCCTTCCTTCCTTCCTTCCTTCCTTCCTTCCTTCCTTCCTTCCTTCCTTCCTTCCTTCCTTCCTTCCTTCCTTCCTTCCTTCCTTCCTTCCTTCCTTCCTTCCTTCCTTCCTTCCTTCCTTCCTTCCTTCCTTCCTTCCTTCCTCCCTCTCTCCCTCCCTCCCTCCATCTCTTTTCCTTTTCACAATGGATGGCTTGCTGGGAACAGAAAAGGGAAAGTTATATTTGGAAATGAAGATGTTATAAAAACAAAAGCATGCACAAAAAAGTTTTAAAATAAAGAGAAATTTTTTTGTGTTGACTTTGCATTTATCAATCTGCTGCCATTCTCTATCCACTCAATAGAAAGTAAGCTCCTGTTTTCATTTGTCTTTGCTGCCCCAGTGACTACCACAGTGCTGGTTCCTATGTCCCCACATGTCTTTGTATTTTCTCAATTAAACTGAATTTCAAAAAATAAAATCTATACAGTCTTTGGGCTAAAATAAGCTAACAATATTTTACATAATTTGAAAGGAAAAAATCACAAATATTTTGGAATCTCTAGAATTTCTTTTGGAGCGAGTGGAGCCTCTTTCTTCTAACTTTTACTCCCAGCTCCTTCGATTTTACCTTTGAAGAGGGGAGATCATAAATGTTCTTCATTCTCTCATTTTCTCAGACAGGACCACAGGCAAAGCTCATAAGTATCTCTTGGGAAAGGGTTTTTAAAAATTTAGAAGGAGTTGATGTAAGCAGACTGTTTGAGGGGGAGTCAATAATAAAAGTGAATTTTCATGTTTCATAGATATTACTTTAGCCATTTAGTAATGTATGCATTACTATAGACCCCCATTATCGTCTCTGAATATGTGAGACTCATGGTTTCTGCAATATGAACTTGGCAACATTTTTGCTCATGTTTCTGCAATAAAGTATTTTAAAGATAGACTAAAATTCACCAGACTTATTGACTCATCTTTGAATTGAATGTAGCGGAGTGGGACTAGAGAACAAATAAATCTAGACACAAAAGACTTGTAATAACTGTGGGAGACCCATTTCCCAGTGGAGATCCTGGAATTACCAACTGGAATTTCTAATAACCTTTGTTGAAAATGCTTCATTTTGGGAGGTCAAACACTGGGATTCTGGGAATGTGGGCATCTTCTCATTAGTGGAGCATAGTTCCTCAATGTCTTGGGAGAGGTTGTCTCAGAAAGTAGTTATGGACAAAATATTCATTATTCTATAGCTTACCAGGAAATGAACCCTTCTCACTTTAGCCAGTGTGATCTCAGAGGACAGACATACACTTTTATAGCATCGTGAATGTAGCCTTTCTATCATAGTATACCAGTGAAGGTAATGAAAGGACATCATGGGATTTTAGTTATTGAAGATGCTACCTTCGCATCATTATGCATCTATGTGTTTTTAAATATTGAAATTAAAAATATTTGGGGGAGAGGACACCTAGACTTGAGCGGAATAGGAAACTTTTGGCAAAGAAAACCCATTTATCAGTACCTGCCCTGTGTCTTGGTTTTTTTTTTTTTTTTTTTTCTGAGACAATTAGGGTTAAGTGACTTTCCCAGGGTCACACAGCTAGGAAGTGTTAAGTGCCTGAGGTCAGATTTGAACTCAGGTCCTCCCGACTTGAGGGCTGGTGCTCTATCCACTGAACCACCCAGCTGCCCCTATACCTTAGTCTTAAAGAGATTTACATGAGATTCTGAGAGTTTGCCCAGGGTCTTACAGTTAATATGAATCAGAGGAAGCTCTCAAATTTAGGTTTTCCTTATTTTGGGGATGACCCTTTTTTTCTTCTAAACATATTTCCACACATCATGCTGCACAAGAAAAATCAGATCCAAAGGGGGGAAATGAGAAATAAAAAAACAAGCAAGCAAACACCAAAAGAAAGGTGACAATACTACATTGTGCTCTACATTTAGGCCCCTTAGTTCTCTCTCTAGATGCCGATGGCTCTCTCCATCACAAGTCTATTGGAATTGGCCTAAATTACCTTATTGTTGAAAAGAGTCAAGTCCACTGAGGATGATTCTCAATCTGACATGTGTCTCTCTACCAATATAATACACAGGTGGAGGTATTAATATAACTATGGCGGGAACCTTAGATAACTCGAATAGGAGTTTGTATTGTACTGTGTCGTACAATATACTTAGAGATACATACAATAACGTCCCATTTCATTGCCTGAGGTAGAAATAATATGGAAGGCACATGGGATGCATTCCAGGACTTTAAAAGAGGGTGTGGGGGGGCCCAGACAGTGAAGATCCTTGAAGCATCAAATGTGTCAGAGAATTTAAAATATGCCTCTCTCAGTCTGGGGGAGAGCAGGGTTTGGCCATTGGGATTCTTTTGGAACAGAGAAAACCTCCTCACATGGGGGAAGCAGAATCCCCAAACTCAAGCTTTTGCCCAAGACAAGCTAGTGCCATGGAAAGGATGCTGAATTTAGAATCAGAAGACCTCTCTTTGAATCCCAGCAGCTGGGATCATTTCATTCTGAAGGATGCTCTTTTCTTATCTGCAAAAAGAAAGAGTTTAATGATCTCTAAAGTCCTTCCAGGGTTTGGGTCTTAATATTCTTATGACATTTAAATATGATTTCATCATGGCGGGGAATCCTGTGGGACAATTCTTTCCACTGATGCAGAACTTATGGATCAGAGACATTTCATCAGAGTTACAAAATGAGTCAGAAGTAGCTTTTGAATCCAGATATTCTTAATCCTAAACCTGGAATTGTACTGACTACCTCAATAGTCTCTATAGGATATTATTATTTTTAAATTATTAATAATTTTTAAATTTTTATTAATTTTATAATTATACATTTTTGACAGTATATATGCATGAGTAATTTTTATAACATTATCCCTTGTATTCATTTTTCCAGATTTTCCCCTCCCTCTACTCCCCCTCCCGATGACAGGCAATCCCATACATTTTACATGTGTTACAGTATGACCTAGATATAATATGTGTGTGTAAATCCCATTTTTTTGTTGCACATTAAGTATTAGCTTCCGAAGGTATAAGTAACCTGGGTAGATAGACAGTAGTGCTAACAATTTACATTCACTTCCCAGTGTTCCTTCTCTGGGTATAGTTATTTCTGTCCATCATTGATCAACTGGAAGTGAGTTGGGTCTTCTTTATGTTGAAGATTTCCACTTCCATCAGAATACATCCTCATACAGTAT
Source organism: Sminthopsis crassicaudata (assembly GCF_048593235.1). NCBI lineage: Eukaryota > Metazoa > Chordata > Mammalia > Dasyuromorphia > Dasyuridae > Sminthopsis > Sminthopsis crassicaudata. The sequence goes on along the minus strand of NC_133619.1, from coordinate 15,644,566 downwards.
TGTTGTTGAAGTGTACAGCGATCTTCTGGTTCTGCTCATTTCACTCAGCATCAGTTGATGTAAGTCTCTCCAGGCCTCTCTGTATTCCTCCTCCTGGTCATTTCTTACAGAGCAATAATATTCCATAGCCTTTATATACCATAATTTACCCAACCATTCTCCAATTGATGGACATCCATTCATCTTCTATAGGATATTATTAAGAGTAATAAATCAAGGATGGAGGTAGGAAAGAGGGACCAGACATGCTATTTCATTGGCATAAGGAATTTCCAGAAGAGGAAATCCCCTCCACCAGTGTCTGCATCTTCTTTGAATCTAAAAGGCATGAAGGGCAGTTAGATGGTTTAGTTGATGGAATGCAGGAGCTATAGTCAAGAAGGTCCAAGCTAAAATCTAGCCTTTGACACTTACTGGCTGTGTGAACCTTGTCATTCTTTTTGCCTCAGTTTCCTTATTTGTAAAATGAGCTGGAGAAGGAAATGGAAAACTACCCAGTATCTTTGCCAAGAAAATCCTAATGGGGTCACGAAGAGTAAGACATGATTGAAATGACTAAACAACAATGAAAGTCAGAGAGAGTTAGATAAAGTGCAGAGATGATATGGGGCTTACCCCATAGCCAGATAGCCAGAGATGCAAGAAAAATAATGCATAAATGTTAATGATGTCCTGACGGAGAGAATACCTTTATGGAGGGCTGATAATATGCCTTTTTAATTAATTTTGAGTGATGGCCAAGAAGTTCCCAAAGCCATTAGGGCACTTAATGCTGCAGGAAGAGAAGTATTAGAGTGAAAAATAGTAGGGTATAGTGGAAAGAGCCAACACAAACAAACCACCTGATTGGAAGTCCAAGTGCCAGTGTTGCAACAAAACAAAATATTGTCACACAATATTGAGAATTCTTTGACTCTATGATCTTATAAGTATAAAAACCAGTTATTGATGCTTGAACATTGCTGTTGATTCCCAGTAAACTCTCTTCCCAGTAGGACCAGGCAACTGTGGCACAGTGGATAAAAGGATGGATTGGAAGACCTGAAATGAGATCCAGCCACAAACACTAATTAGCTGTGGGACCCTAAAACAGAGCAGTTAAATTCTGCCTTTCTCACTTTCTGCATCTGCGAAATGGAGATAATTCTAGCAGCTACCTCCCAGGGTTGTTGTGATGATGAGATTAGATTTGAAAAGTACTTTGCAGACCCTAAAATGCTACATAAATGCTCGTTGGTATTATAACAGAGGAATTCCGCAAAACCAATTAAATGTTCACTCATGGTACACCTATTGTTGACCAGCTTCCTAACTCTCATCTGGACTTCCTTTAAATCACAACTAAAATCCCACCTTCTACAGGAAGTCTTTTCTAGTCCCTCTTAATTCAGTGCCTCCTCTCCATCACTTTGTACTTATCCTGTGGGTAGCTTGCTTTCTATACTTTGCTTTGCATGTTGTGTCCCCCATTAGATTGTAAGCTCCTCAAGGACAGGATCTCTCTTTTGCCTTTTTGTTTTGTATTCCTGGCACTTAGCACAGTACCTGCCAGAAGAGGTACTTAATCACTTAATCAGTGTTTGTTGATTGATTAAGTAAGCACTGCATTGATCTGAGTTCCCATGTTCTTTCATTTTTATTTTATCATGGCCACTGTGTATACTCTCTCAATTTACTATGCTCTATTTATTTGAATCTGCTTATCAGCAAAGACTTTTTCTCTGCTTCTTCCCATACAACAAATAGTTCCTTTTTATCTTCTTGAAATTCATTGTCACTTCCCTTTTTGTGTCTCTGGTTTCTGGTTCAAGGGACACAATTTTGAAGTTGTCCCTATGGGATGAACTGATTGAATTTCAAAAAAACCCAGCCTGTTTCATATCTGAGCAATGGACCGGTTTATTATCATCTTTCTGAACTACTTCTGGGTTGAGGCTACTCCCTCATTATGGATAAGGTGCATCTGTGACCAATAATATTTCTTTTAGAACAAAACCAAGATCCCGTGATCTGAGATATGGGACACCAAGAGGACGGAGTTGATGCTTCCTGACCGACCTTACTGTTAGAACCTAGAAAAAGGAGTATCCCCTCCATTTTTCCTTTTTTGGTTCTTTTTCTTCTTTTCTTTCTTTTTCCAGAATTGAATCAGGCAGCAAGCATTCATAATAAGCTAGTCACAGGGTTAACGACAAACCAGTCCCTGTCCTCAAGGAGCTTACATTATATAGGAGACCTTAGACTCCCTCAGGATTTCAAACACAATTAAAGAAAACCTAAGGTTTATGGGCAGCTCGGTGCTGTGGTGGATAGAGCACCAGGTTTGGAGTTAAGAAGACTCATCTTTGTGAGTTGAAATCTGGCCTCGGACCTAAGTTGCGTAATCCTGTGCAAGCCACTTTGTTGAGCTTAGTTTCCTCATCTGTAAAAATGAGCTGGAAAAGGAAACGGCAAACCACTTTCTTTGCCAAGAAAGCCCCAAATGCAGTCGTGAAGCATTAGACATGATTGAAAAATGACTCAATAACAACAAGGTGCATAAAGCAATCAATCTTCAGATTAAACATACACATACGAAAAAAGTCAACGGGACTTCCATAATA
>NC_133619.1:15589463-15636963 GCF_048593235.1 Sminthopsis crassicaudata | reverse complement strand
GAAAATATCACTTAATCTAAATCTGACTCCCTGCTTGTTGAATATCTCAAGGGCAATTATTGTGAGTTGGGAGAGCTGAGTATTTTGGCAATCGTAGTTTTCTCATCCCAAGCTCCTCTTCTTTAGAATTCAGGGAATGGGTGGGGAGTATAGTTCTCAAGATACCTAGCTGTCATGGCTTACATTTGCTCTTGAGAGAAAATAAAGGAAATAGAGATTCTTCATCAGAATTCACATTTGTCTTAGAGATTTCCAGGAGAAGTGTTACATTTGGAGAAGATTGAGCTTAAATTTTTTTCTTCAAATCCATTCTTATGAATTCTTGGTGCAGAAAGTTTCCAGTAAGGAAACTTCCTCTACTAGTGCAGGTTAATAGCTTTTCTTCATTTTATAGTCATACATCCAAAAAAAGGGATAAGGACTTCTTTATACAAAAAATATTCATAGTAGCTTTTTTTGTGGTGGCTAAGAATTGGAAATCAAAGGGATGCCCATCAATTGGGGAATGGCTAAACAGGTTGTGGTACATGGTTGTAATGGAATATTATTTTTTTCATTTTTTCTTCCACTTTATTTTTTATAATAATAGCTATTTATTTTTCAAAATACATACAAAGATAGTTTTCAACATCCACCCTTGTAAAACTTTATGTTCAAAATTTTCCTCCCTCCATTCCCCTCCCTCAGACAACAAGCAATCCAATATGGGTTAAAAATATGTGATTCTTCTAAACATATTTCTTCATTTCTTATGCTGCATAAGAAAAATCAGATAAAAAGAGAAAGAAATGAGAAAGAAAAAATAAGCAAGCAAGCAAACAAACAAAAAACTCCACCACAGCAAAGTGAAAACACTTTGTTATGATCCACATTCAGTCTCCATAATCTTCTCTCCAGATGTGGATTGTTTTTTCCATCACAAGTTTATTGGAATTGCCTCGAATCACATCATTGTTGAAAAGTCTCATCCATCAGGGTTGATCATCGCATAATCTTGCTGTTGCTGTGGGTTCTGCTCACTTCACTTAGCATCTTATAATTGTGAGATAAGACATGAGAAGCAAGATGATTTCTGAAAAACCTAGGAAGACTTACATGAACTGATGAATGGTGAAGTGAACAGAACCAGGAGAACATTGTATAGAGTAACGGTAAAATTGTTTGATGGATTTTGAATGGTTCAGCTATTCTTAGCAGTCTAACTATCTAAGACAATCCCAAAGGACTAATGATGAAGCATACTATCCACCTCCAGAGAAAGAACAAATATTTGGATATAAGCTGAAGCATGCGATTTTTCATTTTCTTTCAATTTTTCTTTTATTCAGGTCTTCTTGTACAAAATGAATAATTTTGAAATGTTTTAAATAATTGCACGCGTATAATCTATATCTGATTGTTTACCAGCTCAAGGAGGGGCTTTTATGGAAGGGAAGGGTAGAATTTGGAATTCAAAACTTTAAATACATTTTTAAATAATTTATAGAAAATTCCCTCGATCACTGACAGATAAATGATTTCTTCAGGTTCACACTGCCTGTATATGTCAGAGGCAGGTTTTGAACCCAGGTTTTCTTGATTCTGAAGCCACTTTGTATTCATTATACTATATTATTTCTTTGGAGATGATACTAAATTGCCTTGCATTTTCCCGAGCTTTGGTTCTACTTTAGCAAGCGATTCCTCTAGCTAGCCCTTCTTTAAAATCTTAGCCCGCCAAATGGAGGAGAGTGAATTAATATGCATCCTTCATAGGTCATCAATATTTGATGATTGTTTTTATGAATAGTCAGGGCAGCTCTGTGGGGCTGAAGTCAAGTTCTGTGGGGGGCAGCTCTGGTTTTCCATGCAGCTGAATTAGCAATGGAGTGCAGGTGAGATATGCCGGGCGTGTTCCAGTCCTGTGTCTAAAGAAATGCACTCCTACATTGAATGAGCTTGAAGTGAATGGAACGAAGCTGGGGGGAGACAAAATAAGCTTTGTCCCAAGGTCCAAAGGCTTGGGCAAGTATTTATACAAGAACAGTAAGGTTCATTATATATTTTTCTCCAAAGAGAAAACATGAATTGATCTCATTCCTTAGGCATATGAGTAGAATATCAGTTTTGATCATGTTTAAAAGGCATAATAAGAGGCATGAATCTGAAAAATAAATAGCAGAATGCTCTTAAAAGTGGAAATTGACTCATTCTTCAGGCTATAAATTTCAATGATCAATACAGGCCACGTGAAAGGCTTGGCTTTTGCAACAATAAATATCCCTCCTGATTCATAAATTATTCCTTTGCCACAAGAGAAGCTTTTGTGGAAGGAAAAAATAAGGCCTAACTAATTACGATATTTATATCTTAGCTTTGAAATTGACTATAGTAGGTTGGTTGTTTTTATTGGCTTTCTGCAATCTCCTCAGAGGAAGGGCTTTTTTTTCATAAGAATACATTTTCATGATTATTGATTAATGAGAGATCAGGCAAAATTGTTTCTGTTTTTATTTCATCAAGTTAGGACAAGAGGATGGCTTTGTTGTTGTTTTCCTCAAAATACTCCATTCTTTTAGTTTTAGGACTTGAGAAGTATGTCATTGATATTTCAGGATATAATTCTAATTGATTTATTTATCTAGGACTTGTGTCTCTTTTTAAACAAATGAGTTGACTTTAAGGAAATATAAAACAGGAGACTTGAGGGGGAGGGAGCTAACGCCAGAAGAGTTTTTCTTCTCTCCTTATTCTCTCTGCTTAAGTATTAGGAGACCATCCTTCTCCTCCTGATATTAGCTAGTGGGAGGCAAGATACACCAGCTTTCCATGGCCAAAGTCATTAGAATAGCAGGAACCTGTTTACTTTTATCAGCACTAGATAAGTCTGACCAAACAATAAATAAAATGCTAAGAACCTAAATAGAATAATAGGAAAAAAAAAATAGACAAGATAGATCTCTGAAAATTATTGGATGGAAATAGAAAGGATTATCCTTGTTCTCAGCTGTGAAGGATATTTTACTTTATTTTTTTAATTAAAGCTTTTTATTTTCAAAATATATACATGAATAATTTCCAACATTCACATTTACAAAATGTTATGTTTTAATTTTTTCTTCCCTCCTCCCATCCCCTCCCCTAGATAGCAAGTGATCCAATATATGTTAAATATGTGCAATTCTTCTATACCTATTTCCACAAATATCATGCTGCACAAGAAAAATCAGATCAAAAAGGAAAAAAATGAAAAAAAAATACAAGCAAATAGTTACAAATGAGTGAAGATACTATGTTGTGATCCACATTCAGTTCCCTCTCTCTCTGGGTGTAGATGGCTCTCTTCAACACAAAACCATTGGACCTGGCCTGAATCATCTCATTGTTAGTGAAAGTCATGTCCATCAGTTGATCATCATATAATCTTGTTATTGCTGTATATAGTGATCTCCTGGTTCTGCTCATTTCACTCAGCATCAGTTGATGTAAGTCTCTCCAGGCCTCTCTGTATTCATCCTGCTGGTCATTTCTTACAGAGCAATAATATTCTATAACATTCATAGACCATAACTTATTCAGCCATTCTCCAACTAATGTACATCTGCTTAGTTTCCATTTCCTTGCCACTACAGAAAGGGCTGCCCCAAACATTTTTGCACATGTGGATCCCTTTCCCTTTTTTATGATCTCTTTAGGATACGAGCCCAGTAGAAACAGTGCTGGATCAAAGGGTATGTGCATGACATTTTAATAAAACTTGAAGGCCAAGAGGTTAATTGACTAGCTCAATGTCACAAAATTTCTGACAGATGAAGGATTTGAAACCAGGTCATTTGACTACAAAGCCAGAACTCTTTCCTCTCTACCACACTGTTTAGCTAAACTAGAGAGAATATAAAAGATAAGTAACATAGGATAGATTATGGTGATCCCTGAATAGCTAGTTAAGGAGTTTTAATCATATTCTATGACAATAGGAAGACACTGAAATTTTAGAGCAGTTACATGGAGGAGAACCATCTAATAGTACCATATAAAATGGATTGGAGTGGGAAGAAATAAGTTATTTGATAATAGAGTAAGTTTCTTTAGAAACTGGTGAGAGTCTGGACTATGACATTGGTAATGAGATAGGAAAGAAAGATGTTAAAAAAATTATTGGTCATTGTCTTTATCAGCATTCTATAATTTTTTGAAAGTTGTTTCTTTTTATAATGTTGTTGTAGAAATCATTCTCCTCCTTCTCATTTCACTCTGCATCAGTTCATCTAAGTCTTCCTAAGTTTCTCTGAAAACATCTCCTTGATCATTTTACATGGAATTGTGTATTCTGATGTATTTGTATGCCATATTATGTTCCTGATAGAGATGTAAACTCAATATGCAAAAGGAGGTATTTTTGGTATAACAAATGTGGGAATTTGTTTTACTTAACTATGCATATTTATTATGTTTTTTAATGAGAAGAGAAATAGGTTCAAAGAAAAATACTTTTAAATCTAATTTTAAATTTCAAAATTGTTATAATATTGATTTGAAAAGTACATTTAAATTTTTGTTTAAAAGCTAGTGATACCTTTTTGTTTTTATATCACCTTCATTTCCAAAACTATTCATTCTTAGACTCACCTCCTCTTTAGCCAAGGAGCTATCCTTTGTATCCAAGGATAAAGAGAAGAAAAAAGCAGTTCAGCAAAACCAAACCATACACCTATTAGATTTGACTTTTTTGAAGAATTTTGCACCCACATCTCCCGACCTTTGCAAACAAGCAAGGGTGATGCCTTTTTTCCCAACTTACCTCACACCAAGCTTGGTCCTTATAATTCCATAATGTCTTCTTTGTTAAAAAGAATATATTAGGCGGTGACTAGTTGAATATATAGAATTCAAAAAATATGTATTGAATACTTGCTATGTGGATAAAATGTGGTAGATAATAAAAGAAATCAATCAATCAATCCTATCCCTGAGGAACAGATAATGTAGAAGAAGGAGGAAGAGGAAAAGGAAAAAGACAAGGAGAAGGAGGAAGAATAACAAGAGTGGTTCCAAGGCAGTCAAGATTTAGTGGACTGGGATAACGATGGTATCACAGATAGAAATGTGCTGAATGAAGCACATTGTCTTTGATACTCTCTTAACCATGGATAGCAACTGTTGGGAGGTGAGTTGATTGTGCCTTGCTAGGTATTTTTGTAGTTTTTTTAGTCCTCTCTCTTTCCCACCTTGAATTTTAAAGGATGCTATGGAATAGGGAAGCTTCTGATATACTTTAGCTTATATGGGGGGGTTTGTCATTATTTTGTAGGATTTGTCATTATTTTGTAGTAGAGGGAAATAGAGAGTAGTAGTTGAATTAGTGATTAATGAGTTAGTGGAAGACACTGAGGCAGGAGGCACAGTGGAAAAAAGGCTGTCTTGGAGTCAGAAGGACCTAAGTACAAGTCCTGCTTCTAACACATCTTGGGCTCCAGAGTCATTGACCCTTTGAGCAGCCCATACAATTCTTCAAGACTACACACTGCAGACCAGTTGCTAACCAGCATTACAGAAAGGTAAGGGAGTGAGCTTCTCCAATTTCCTGCTAAGAAAATCCCGTGTCTGAACCACATTTCTTCTTCTAGAAGTGGAGAGAGACTTAGCGGGGCTGGGAAGTGTGGTCTTGTGGCAATGCTCATCGGAATGTGGTCTTGGGTCCCTCCTCCTTGTGTCACTACTGGGATGTGTGTGAGGGTGTGTTCATGGATATTTGTGCAGCCAATATGGCGCTTCGGGCTGCTACTGAGTGATCCCCCACACAGCTTGGACCAGGATGGGAGTAAGTGATGACAAAGCTGGGAAGCCCCTTGCAGCCTGAGGCTGTTTATCTGGGTGTACCAGCTCAGCTTGAGCATAAATGGCTTCCATCCCCAGAGAAGGGAGTATCCAGGGAGTTCTGGCAACGTGGGGAACAGAATCAGACTTGAAAGGATGATAATACATTTGACTTGGGACATATTGAATTTGAGGAGATGGCAAGTTATTCAGGAAGACAGTGATAAATCTAGGTTTGAGAATCATGATTGTTGAAGGCTAGGACTGGGGGAAGGGGCCTGAACTGGCCCTAATCTGCAACACCAGCTGAAACTGCTACAGTTAAGGAAGATTTGGCCCAGCCCAGGGATGGGTGGCGTTAACTTTGCCCCAAGTAGACTGACCTGGTATGAATCCATGCACTCGTTGGTTAAGGAGAATTTTAAACTTTTTTTTGTCCTTTTGTGAAGAGCTCTTGGGGCCCCAGTAAACCTTTTTAAATTGACTTTTAACTTTCTTGCTGGTGACTTTTATCAGTTTTCTTGCTGGTGACTTTTATCTTTTCCTGCCCTCTGGAATGCTTTTAAACTGCCTATGGGAACAGCTCCTGTGGGGTATTGGAATTTGTTTTTAGTGAAAATATTCTTTGGGATCTGATGGATCCAGTATAAGAAATTAATAACTGACAATCATCATTTGGACGATGATTGAAGCATAGAGACACCATCGGTGTCAGGACAAAGTGAAGGCGATAATATTGGAAAGTAATGAAATGAGCTTGAGATAAAGTGGAGATCAGGATTTGGAGTCGGGAAGACCTGAGTCTCAGCTCAGACACTTTCTAGCTCTGTGATTCTCAGATTCTCATTGATAAATGGAAATTTTAAAAGCTTTTACCTAATAGCATAATTTTGAGGATCAAGAAGCTTCTGTCTGCCTTTAAGAGTGAGTCCCCTCATGTATACATAGATTGTATTTAATTTATACTTTAACATATTTAACATCTATTGGTCAACCTGCCATCTGGGGGGGGGAGAAGGAAAGGAAAAATCAGAACAAAGGGTATGGCAATTGTCAATATTGTAAAATTACCCATGCATATATCTAGTAAATAAAAACTATTAAAATAAAAAAAAAGAGTGAGTCCCCTTTGAGCCCCTGCTGCTTGGATGACTCATCCCAATTTAGAAGTCCTTCCCATCTCCCTAGGGCAGGAGCAGCAATGGAAGAGACTTCATGTCTTTTGCTAGGCTAAATTGCTAGTTAATTATACTAAATTAACTGGAAATTCAACCAAACCAAATAGTCTCCCCCACCCTGAATGTTTCATACTTTGGCCCAAACACTTTAGCCCCATAAATGGGTGAAACTGTTCTCTTCAATGGAACTCAACACCTGGCTGTTCACATGAAAACCAATAAAAACTCATGCTTTTCTCTCCAAGATTCTTTCCTTATCTTTCGGAGTCCTTCACACTTCACAAATGACTTTTAAATCTCCTTTAATAAAATAAAATGTGCTCATTCTTTCTTCTTCTGGATTTTATAAAACCAACCGTATCTAGAGAGAGGCCCTCGGAGAGACCGGTGGGCATGTTCTCTCTAGGAGGGGACAAGGCCTCTGGTGATGTATTACCCTCATATGGAAGACTGGCCAGCAGGCCAGGCCACAGTCCATTTTGATTTATAGTCTATAACATTTTACAGCTGTATTTTCATAGGGATGGATGATTGGCTAGTTTAGCGGGTGTGAAGGAAGGATGTTAACAGGTAAGCTACAAAGCTTGGAGGCCGGGTTTAAAATATTAAAACCATTGTAGCTGGGCGCGTGAGAAGACGTATGGATAGGACAAAGAATAACTTGGACAGCGAGACAAAGTGATATAAGAACCAAATGCTGATTGATAGAACAGACCTTGTTTGAGGTCCAATGTCTTTGATTTTTTTTATTAATCTTTTTAATCGATATTTTGGGGTCTTTAGCAATTTAGGTTTTATTATACATGACTAATGTGTATTGTATTTTTAAAAGATCTGATATCGTATTTCAGTCGATTGAAATGAACATAACGTTTTTTGAATGTCCAGGCTTAGGATTTCATTAATAGGAAAAATTCCTATGATAGAAATTCCCTCCATTGATACAAACTGGAAACTAGGGACTATGTGATCATACAGAGTTGGAATGAATTATGGGGAACATCTAATTCAATTCCTTTCATTTTCCAGATGAAGAAAACGAAGATCATGAAAATTAAGCAAATGCCCTCTGTTGATGTTTGAAATTGAAAGCTGAAAGAGAACTCAGGGATCATTTAGTCCAACTGCTTCATTTTACAGATAAAGAAACTGAGGTCCGGGGAGGTTAAGTGAATAACTTACAGGATCATAAAGAGAACTCAGGGACCATTCACTCATTTTACAGATGAATAAAAGGAGGCCCTTGGAAGTCAAATGACTTTACTAAGGTCACTAACTTACTCAACTAAGATGACTAAAGTGGATAGTGGCCAAACTGGGATTTTATAGTTTTAGAAAATTGCCAGAGATATGATTTAATCTAGGTCTTCTTTACTCCAGAGCCAGTTTTCCTTTTGTTAAGCTACAGGAGCTTTTAAGTGTCTCATTATTATTAATAGTAAAGCAGTACGAGGCAGCAGCCTCTAGAATAGGAGACGACAGATTATAGTTAGGTATTTGTCACTTTTCTTCTCTGTGACAGTGGCCATCAGTGATAGATATGTTGAGAAGGGGTCCATGACACCTACAAAGTTAAGTCTAAAAAGGTAGAGTGGGGTCAGGTGTTGAGGGTGCTAAATACCAAAGAAAATATTTTATTTTTTGTCTTAGGAATAATTGGGAACCCCTTGTGCTTATTGAGTAAATACAAAATGATAGATTAAAGCAATGATTTCAAGAAGGGGTTGGTGATTTCAAAAATCAGATAGTTATAGATTTAGACCTGGAAGGGACCCCAGAACTCCTTCATTCCAACTGCTTCATTTTTCCAATCAGGAAACTGAGGCCCAAAGGAAGGGAATACCGGTATCATAGATCATAGATTTAAAGCTAGGCAAGTCTTAGAAGTCATCTGGGTCAACTTTCTCATTTACAGATTTACAGAACTGAGACAGAGTTTTGCCCATTTCTGTTAACCTGGGATTTGCCCAAAGTCACAAAGATAATATTTGGTAGTGGCCATATTCGAAACCCAGTCTTCTGACGCCCATACTGTGTCAAATTGAATTTAGTATTTGTTATCCTAAAAGAGAGTGATCAACTATACCCCAATTCAGAGGACTTGGACTCAAGGACTGAATTTCCTCAATCATTGACCACATTTCTAGATAGCTTTTAATCAGGTTCACTTTCAAAGCATTTGTTGACAAGTGTCTGATCCACCAGGAATTACAAGCCAAGAACATATTTCTGAAATCACTAAAACAACTCGGGCAAAGATGAGAAGTTTTAGAAATGGTTTGGGGGAAACACAAGCCTTCCTTTCATAGGTAAATGAAATGCCATCCAGTTTCCTACTCTAACTCCATACATCCACAACATGCTTGCTCAAAAAGAGATTTACTTCTGCCATTGGGTAGAAGGAGGAAGTGCTTGCAATGCTGTAATTGAGACCATTATCCAAGTTCTTGCACATGGTTTTCAAGTGCCTTCTTCCACTGGTGCAGGGGCAGCCCAGCAAAGTCTGGAAAATTTGCCTCGGCGAGGTTTTGCTTCCTACACTCAGAAGGAAGTAAGGGTGTTCAAGATCAGTGAGATATTTCGTTCTCACCTAGAACGATGTCTTGTATCTCAATCAGGCAGTCAGCAAGCATTTCTCAAAGGATGTATTGTGGGTCAGGCAGTGTACTAAATGAATCAGTTCCTGCCTTCACAGTACTTACATTCCAGGTAATCCATCAGTAGCTCTCCTCCCTGGACCTCAATTTCCTCATCTGTAAAATGAGAGGGTTGAACTAGTCGGGTTTCAGAGCCATGATCTCATGATCCCATGCCTTGGAAGCAGGGGATAGAACGCTGGTCTAGAAAACTCCTTGAATTCAAATCTGGCTTCAGATCCTGAGAAAGTCACTGTTTGTCTCAATTCCCTCAACGAACTGGAGAAGGTCATGGTAAACCACTGCAGAACCTTTGTCAAGAAAACTTCAGGGAGAGGAGGTCACATAGAGTCAGACATGGCTGAAAACTACTGAAAAATGCCTTGGAAACCATTTTAGTGACTTGTTATGGCTAAAATATTTATAGGCAGGGGCCAGCCTAGGGATGAAACTCTCCACATTTAGCAAAGTCAGTGTTCTGATCCATTTCTGGGCCCATACTCAGCTTTTCCAGTTCAATGGGACCTGTCACTGTTTGAGCTCTGCTAGCATGACAGAAAGAGCCGCAGGTCTCCTTTGCACCATGATAATTCTAATGGAGAGAATAAATCATTACTTTTTAAATGCCAATAATTGATCTCCTCACTACCTCATTCAATTGAGAGATAGTCACCCTTCAACATGCTCCTTTCTATTAATTATTGCAGGATCCCCTTCTCTGGAAAGCTTTATTTTCTTCCCATTTGACTGCTGGGACATCCTTCCTGGACCTCCTGAAAGACCTGATCACCTCCATTGAGGACTCAGTGCTTCCTCCCCCTAACTCTGGCTCTGTGTCTCTGTGGGCGTATATGTTGCTGGGGGGTCATTCCTCTATCTGAACCCAGGGTGTGGCCTTGGCAGTACCTAAAGAAGGGCCATCCAATTCCGTTCTGTTGTATGCTTCCCCTCCATCTGTACCCCCAAATAGCCCTGACCTTCTCCATTACCAGCTCACATTTCTCCCTCCCATCAGATTACACGAAACAGTGCACTTTTGCTTCGTTGGCTGCTCTCTGGGTTTCTAAGGACTAGGGGGCTTTTATCTCTTTTCAGCACATATTAGCTTTCGGTTCATTTTCAAATGATGTTAATTTAGTCTCTTTCCATTTGTTACCTCTTTAATTTTAGTTATTACATTGATTTTTGAGCCTTTCCTATCAATGTAAATTATATTATTTTAAAGATGTTTGAATATAACAGTTTTAAAAATTTATCGATGATTTCATTGGTAAAGGGGATTCGGATGCTTGGAAAATTCAGTGTTAGACAATTCTAGAGCATATCAAATGCTTAAATGACTTACTCAGCTGCCATGTTTCTGAGCTGGGAATGGCCCAGTGTTGTAAATAGCAGTTCCGATGCCTAGGGCAAAGTTTCCAAAGATCCCTTTGGGTTGACAAGGACACTGACCTGTGGAAGAGAAGCAGGCTCTGGATCACTGAGAGGGAGCAGAGCACAGGGGAATATCAAGGCAGAACCTGGTTAGGAAGGAGTTCAGCCTGAGTGTGGCTAATTGGTGGGGTTTCTTCTTGGTGCTTTCCTTTTCTTATCTTCCTGGGGTTAATAAGCTCAATTATTCCCAACTTTTTGAAGGAATATAAAGATGGCCAGTGTCCTTTGAAGGTAGACATCTTAAACAGGTCTCCCTGAGCCCCAAACTCACCTCATATCCAATGTGCCATGCTATCACTCCAACTTTCCTTAAAGCATTTCCCTCTATCTCTACTTCTTAATGAAAACTTAGAGCAGAGGTCTGGATAAAGCATTATGTAATATGCAAGAAATAATCAATTAACGAGAATTTATTATTTATTATGTGCCAGACACTATGCTAATGCAGAGGGTATGATAGAAAAAAAAAAAGAAAAAGAAAAAAAGCAATACCTGGTATCCATTTTTTATCTTATTGGGGAGATAATGTATACATATATATCCATGCAGAATAAATATAGATAGAAAAATACACATAAAAATAAAGTAATTAGAGAGATAGACCACTAGTAGTTTGGAGGGGACCAAGAAAGCAGAGCTTGAAATGATTCTTGCATAAAATTAGAGGCTCCATGAAGCAGAGGGGAGGAGGAAGTGTATTGCAGGAATGGACTTGGGAAGTCAGGTATCAGGTACAGGGAGGTCACTTTGAACGGACAAAAGATTGGTTGGGACCAGTTTATGAAGAGTTTTAAAAGCCTTTTTAAAAAGAAAAGTCTACAGCAAATAGTGAACCACTGGAGTTTCCCAAGTAGGGGAACGCCATAGATCTGGGGGGGAAAGGGCTTGGAAAGAGGAAATGCTTGAGGCCAGAAGACCAAATAAGGGATTACAATAGTCCCAGCAAGAGGGATGGGAGCTTGAACTAGGGCAGTGACCATTAGGCTAGACTAGTGTCTGGGCTAGAGATGTGGAGGAAGGGTTCAGAGGTTTTATTGACTGATGGGATGTGTGAATGAAGGGCACTGAGTCCTTCTTCTCTTCCACTTGTATAATGTTTCAACAGCAATTCCCAACTTTCTTTCCATGTGTCTCTTTACTTTTTGCTTCTGTGCTGAATTCTCTTTTCTTCCAATATGGCTCATTTTTTGTTCTTTTTAACAAGTGAATAGTCAGTTATTATGGGGTTATTAATTCATCCATAGAGCAGTGATTGAGATTTTTGCTGTTATTGTGGTTGAGACATTTGTCAGTTGTGTTGAATATAACATATATGTGTATATATAAAATCAGTGATAATTTTTAGGGGGGAAAGGAGAAAAGCTTGAACCTGTTGTTTCCTCAATGAGGGGAGCTTTCTTCAGCAATACCAAATAGCAATTCTCTCACAATCTAAATTTTGGATGTTAAAGCAGCTTGCCCATGATTACACAAATAGCATGTGTCAGAAGTAAACTGGAACTGAGGTTTTCCCGACTCCAAGACCAAACAACACTTTATCCACTATCCCATGCTGTCTCTCTTGAAGTAATTACAAGAATATGATAGATACAGATATTTGAAAAAATCGGATTACTCCTTCAGCCTTGAGATGAACATATTGTTTATGAATGTGCCAAATTAAACATTTGCCAGATAATTATAATTCACTCAACTAAATAAACAAAAATGAATCCTTCTCAAATGTGCATGAAGTCGATGCCATGTAGCATATGACAGAATTCAATTCTTGGATAATAAGCCATTTATGTAACTCGGTCTCTTCGGAGCTCTATTGTGTAGGACTTAGAAGGACTTCCAGATTGAGGACGCTGACTGAATGTGTCCTTGGACACATCAGAGACTTGAACGTTGCTTCTTGGAGGCGCTGCTTTTCCCATAACAGAAAAACACGTCTCTTCAATCACACGGGCGATACAGGTTTGGCTCCTGCAGAACGGGAGGTTATCTCTCTCGCTTCCACTGTGGATGAGATGGAAAGCCTCTGACAATTCTAGGCCCGCGGCCCACAAGATTCTATAATTACTTTGTCCACTTCGCCTTGGGAGAGGGTCGGAGGGGGCTTCATTATGAGAAGTTCTTATCTTGAAACACCTCCATGTCATTAGCAATGTTTCAGTGCATTAGTGACCAAATGCAGCTCCAACGGGTCGTGATTAGAGCCCCAGAGCCGCCAAGGGAGTGAGTGATGTTTGAAACCTTGGGTTCTTTCTCTCTTTCCTGTCAGAACTCGAGATCAGGATGTGGGGGAAGGAGGGTTCTTCTCCAAATGCCCACGGGTGTGGAAAGGATGATGGGACACATGGAAAGAGGGCCAGCGATGAAATGTACATGGACAGGGATGGCTTTCCATGGTATCTGATTGTTGACTGCCATTGACATTTTCACAAGTACCATCATTTAATTTGGCCATTACAAATGCTCTCAGAAACACATGGGATTTTATCAACTACAAAGAAGGGAGCTTTATTCTCCCATACTGGTCTGATGCTGGAAGTAATTTTATACTTTAAAAAATTGATTACATGGTTTTTGCAATTTATTATATATTGGAATATATACCATGAACCAATATATAAACATTTTATTTTAAATATCTTACTAATAATTCTAAAATATTAATAATGAATCATTTTAAAGTTTTCATATTTGTGAACTCATTTGACGGTGGGAAAGCTACTCCTCAGGGGGAAAAATACCATCTGCTTTCTCCAATATTTTTCCATTTCTCCCTCCAAGCTTTCCCAGCTCTAATTGGAGTCTGGGATGCATTTATGAGTGGATGCCTCAGTGTGTTGGCATATTAGTCTAAAAGTGAGAGGTAAACGGGCTGTTTGAATGACTGGGTGGTAGGAACATCTTTCTCTGTACTGTTGATAATTTAAAACTCCTTGAAGGCAGAGGCTGTTTTTGTTTTCATATCTCTTGTGCCTAGCACAGTGCTTTGCACATAGTAGGAACTTAATTCATGCTTGCTGCTTGCCCCACCTCCCCATCATAGCTCCCTCCCTCACTCTGTCTCTCTCTGTCTCTCCCTTTTCCTTCCCCCCTCTCCCTCCCTCTCCCTTTTCTTCCCTCCTTCCTCCCCTTCCTCTCTATCTCTCTCTGTCTCTCCCATCTGTCACATGGGAGACCTAGTTTTGATTCCCTGATGGGACGGTTTCATCCTATTTTGACAGCTAAGTTCTAGTTCCGGAGTTCCTGAGTTCCAATCTGGCTTCAGATACTTATTAACTATGTGGCATCTCTCTGTTTAGAGAGAGATAGATGGAAAGATAGAAAGTTCCAATCTGGCTTCAGATACTTATTAACTATGTGGCATCTCTCTGTTTAGAGAGAGATAGATGGAAAGATGGAAAAATAGATAGATAGATGTAAACAAACATAATGAACAAAATCAACAAATAGAAAACTCCAAACTGGGATGGTTTTATGTGACCGAGTATTTATTTTCAGCTTAATTAATTTATAATCTACCTGATTCATTTGCACAAATACAAAACTTTCTACTTTAATTCTTCTTGCTCTCAGACTTGCCTTTTTGCAGTGGTTCTTTTTCTAGAGATTAATTCCAGGGTAAAGGTCAAGTGTATTTTAGCTTACCTGATGCTAATTCCTTATTTTAAAAAGGGAAAATTTGGATTTAAAAAATAAAATCTGATATGTTACCTAGGCACAGACTAATCAATTAGGATTCCCTAGCCTCCTTCAAGGCTCACCTCCTCCAGGCGGTCCATCCTGATCCCCCCTTAATTCCTTGTGCTCTTGTGCTGCACCTATCCACTAGAAATATGTAGTATGTTCTTTGTACATATTTTGATTTTACTCATCAGTCAACATGTTGTTCACCTGTGATGCTTCCTCCAATAGAATGTAAGATTCTGGAAGTCCAAGCCTGCTTTTTTGGTTTTGTTTTGGGTTTTTTGTTTTTTTGTTTGTCTTTGTTTTGTTTGGTTTGGTTTGGTAGCCTCAGTACCAGTCACAGGAGTTGGCTACATCACCATATCGTGAGAATTTTTGCCTTGTGCTACTTTAGAATCCCTAGAGTTGAAACGTGGATTTTATCCTAAAGTAGGAAGTCTAATCTGGGGTTTTTTTTTATTTTAATCTCCCAATAATTGTCCTGTGTGTTTTATTTATTTTGCGTGTTCAGAAAGGTAGCTCTGAGAAGGAATATGTAGGTTTCCCCAGGCTGCCAGAATTTCTAGTCACAGAAAAAGTTTAAAATGCATTTTCTAGATCCTGTAAGAAATAAGCAAACTCCCATTACAAAAACATGGGCACTTTGGGTGTTTGTCCATGTTGATATCTCTAAAATCTAACATTTTCAGGTCATTGGGGAAAAATGGAAGTATTATATGAGAGAAAAGGAACTGAATTAGCTCAAATGGAGCCTTGATTAACTGGGAAAGGACACATTATCCCTTTTAATCCATTCCCACCCAGGACTGGATGATTGGGGGATTTGGGAAGCATTTTGAAATGATGAGTACATTCATTCTATTCCACCCAGGGAGCTTTTCTTAGAAGATAAAAAAAATGGTGAAGAAAAGTGGAAAGAGGCCACTTTGGGTTTGACTAAGAGGCTGTATCCCTTTGTTGTTTGAGAAAGACATCCTAAGGGACGCGAGAATTTGAAAAGCCATAATCAAAGAGAGAGAAGTATTACCAGGATTTGGGGGACCAGAAATTGAAATGGTTGCATTTTTTTGGACATACTCCACAAATGCTAATTTGGATAACACAAACACCTTATCCCCAGTTCAAATTAGCATGGGGAAGGATTCAGGATACTTATGATGACACAGAGAATTCTGAAATTGCTTTTGATGAGTCTACAGAAGGCATTTCAATCCCCATGCTTTTATTAAGTAAATTACAAAAACAGGTCATTTTGTCCACCTGTGCAATCTTCCATGTACCATTAAATAAAAAGGGCTACTAGCAGCATAATGATCTGTCCTTGGACCATTTCTACCCAAACTCCATTCCACAACAACTTGCAAACTTGCCGTGTTAATGTAGTAATGAGCACTCCCATCTGTCACCTGGGAGACCTAGTTCTGATTCCCTGATGGAGAGGTTTCATCCTATTTTGACAGCTAAGCACCAGTTTGGGAGTTCCTGAGTTCAAATCTGGCCTCAGATACTTATTAACTGTGTGACTCTGGGCAGGTCACTTCACCCTGCTTGTCTCAGTTTCCTCCTCTGTAAAATAGTGAGAGAAGGAAAGGAGAAGGCACTCCAGGATCTTTGCCAAGAAAACCCCAAATGGGATTCCAAAGAGTCACAGGTAATTGAAAAACAACTGAATACATATATTTCTTTAAAAAGTGAGAATGAGATAGTAAAATAATAATCACAATACCTCGCACTTAAGGTGTACCAAGTTTTGACATATATTGTCTCATCTGATTCTTATAACAGTCTTGGGCAGTATCATTATCCCCATTTTACAGATATGGAAATTGATACCCAAAATAGTTAAGTGATTTGACCAGACTCAGAGAAATAGTAAGTGTCACAGGGAGGACTGATTGCTGGGAATTAGTGTTGGGGAAAACTAGGTTCAAATGCTGGTCCTGTCACTTGTGTGATCCTGGTGATGTCACTTCATCTCAATTAGTCCCGGTTTCCTTATCTGTAAACTGAGGAGAATTCAGACACCTATGCTGCCAGGTAATTATGAGGCTCTCATTAAATAGAACATCTAAGGGACAATGAAAACTGAAGTACGATATAAATGTGAGCTGTTATTAGGTCATGTAGACATATGAACTCAGTCATGTGAATGTTCATGCTGCTGCATGAGAACTCAAAGTAAAATCATATGGAGGATTAAATTAACTGTGCAATATTTTTGATCATTTTTATATTAGTGGGTTTATTGAAAGGTGCATCATTAAGGGCAACAAATGCAATAAAAACGACATCATTTTTTCACAGAAGACTCGAGATAGTTAAGTCCAAGAATCTAATGATAAATCAAAATGAAAACAAAAACCAGCATATAAATCTTAGACCCATACACACTCTCTCCTTCCCCCCACTCTCCCCTTAATCCAGATCTAGACTGATGTGTAAAAAGAAAATTGTAGAGACAGTGCAATTGGACCATGTAAATCATTTTCCATGAATCAAGCTCACATCTGGCTGCCTGGACCCGGGCCATACTTTATTAACCGAGAATGTTCTTTTCTTCTTTCATCAAATTTTGCGAATGTATTACAACATTTCATCTGTCAGTCTTAATACTGAAAGACGATATTAGCCTCAGAATTACCTGCTTTCTGTCTCATGAGTAATGTGATATGACAGGGCAGAAGGCTCTCCCCTGAGCCCCCAACCATTTGTAAGTGAGAAAGCTGCCGAAATGGAGTGGTTCTTAAAATGAAGATTCAATGACACTTGAATATTCCAATGGCACAGGGATCTCATTGAAGTGGGTATTCCTTCCAGCAATGGAGGCCATGATCCATCTGTCTCTTTTATGTGATTCTTCTTCATGGTGTCCCGTAAATTTAGCACAGTGGGTCTCCCCAACATCCTGAGGGCTTTCTTTGTTTTCTTGTGTTCACAAAGATACCCTCAGATTGTCCACTGGTCGTCTTTTCTGTTCTTAAGTCTGCGACAGCCCTCCCTCTTCCCACTTTCTTTTGTGACGTTCTTACTTCATACTTTTTTTGGAAAAAAATGAAACTCTTCATGGAGAATTCCTTTATGTCCTCTTTTTCTCCTCTAATAACTCTTCCTTTCATTTTACAGCTGGACTTTATTCCCCACAGCTTCTTTTTCTCTTGTCTCTGAAGAAAGTGACCCTTCTCTTCACCAAGCTTTGCCATTCTGCTTGAATCTTCAATCCCATTACTTCTTGTCCTTTCTCATAGATTCTCTCTTATGATCAATCTCTTCCTATCTCAAGGTACTTTCTTTGTTTCCTACAGATATGTCCACATTACCACCATCCTTGAAAAAAAAAAACAAAAAACAAAAAAACAACAACAAATCCCTCATCAGGGAAAAGGACTCACGTATACAAAAATGTTTGTAGTGGCTCTTTTTGTGGTAGCAAAGAATTGGAAAATGAGTGGATGCTCAAGACGGGAATGGCTGAATAAGTTATGTTAGAAGAAAATAATGGAATCTTATTGTTCTATAAAAATGATGAACAAGCTGGTTTTAGAAAGTCTTGGAAAGATTTTCATGAACTGATGCTGAGTGAAGCAAGCAGACATTAGAATCCATTGTACACAGCAACAGTAAGATTGTGCATTGATCAACTATGGAAGATTTGGTTCTTCTCAGGAATTCAGTGATCCAAGGCAATCCCAAAAACCTTTGGATGGAAAAGGCCATCTGCATCCAGAGAGAGAAAAATGAAAGCTGAATGAAAATCAACACGTTATGTTCAATTTTTCCCATTTTTCTTCTTTCTTTCATGGTTTTTCTCTTTTGTTCTGATTTTTCTCTACCAACACGAAAATGTGTTAAAGATTGAATATACATGTGTAACTAGAAAAAATGATTTTAAATAAAAAATTCCCTCACTAGATCTGACCTTCCCTGCAACCTCTTCTCCTCTATCTGTCCTCCCTTTCTTAGTCACATTCCCTGAAGAAGCCATCTCCAGTCAGTTTTTCATTTTTGTCCCCTTCACATTATTTTCTCAGCTTTAATTTAGTAAATTAATCTGTCTTCCCACCTTACAACTCAATTAAAACTGCTCCTCTCCAAAATCATCAATGAATTTTAACTGTCAAATTTAATGTCCTCCTCTCTATCTTCATCCTCATTGACCTCTGTTAACACTCCTTCCTAATCCTTCCCTGTGATTTAGCCATACTGAACCAGTCACTATTTCATACACAGTACTCCACCTCTAATTTCTGTGTCTCTGTTCTGGCTGGTTTTTTTTTATTTTATCCCTGCAGTGTTCTTCCAACTCATTTTAATCTCTGGAGATCCCTGGTTTCCTTCAAGATTCATTTCAAGTATCACAGAGAATTTTCCCCTGAATTGTCCCTACCCCTGGCTACTATGCTTTTCTATCTGTATCTCACCTGGATTTATTTTGAATAAATTATTTATGTATGTACATGTATGTACAACATAGCACATGTTGACTCCCCCATTAGAATGTAAGCTTCTGGGAAGGAACTATTTTACTTTTGTTTATGTATCTCCAGAATTTAGCACAGGTTCTAGAACTCAAGCAATAAATGCTTGTTGACTGACTGACAGATCTCTTTATTGCCACGTGACCATTACATCTTGTTTTTTGTTCCTACATTTATTTGATGTATTTTACTCTTTTAATTCATACATAATTCCTTGGTACAATGGATTTCTAGTTGCTCTCACTCAACATCAACTTTGCATGGCCTTTTGGTTGATTGTCAATGTATAGCAAATAAAAGAATCATATCCATTATGATTCAGGAAGAAAGCTTTCGATGTGTATGGTCAAGCTTGAACAAAAAAATAGAAATTGTCAGGGGATTTTTGATTATCCTATTAATAGGATACATATAATGATTATGCTAACTATCTAGATATTTGAGAAC
Source organism: Sminthopsis crassicaudata (assembly GCF_048593235.1). Taxonomy (NCBI): domain Eukaryota; kingdom Metazoa; phylum Chordata; class Mammalia; order Dasyuromorphia; family Dasyuridae; genus Sminthopsis; species Sminthopsis crassicaudata. The sequence continues at coordinate 15,617,316 of NC_133619.1, read as the reverse complement.
TCCCATTTCCTCAGGAGATCCTAGCTTGGGAATCTGAGGTGCCCTGCAGCTTACGATGATCAATCAAGAAATTTGGGCATGCTCACAATTCCTGCACTCCTATGCTTATGAACACTAAATGAGCTGAATCAAAGATGGCAAACCCTGTTCTTGTCACAGAACTCTGGCTCTGTGCTCTGCTGAGTAATTATGAAGCCCAAGATTTGAAACAATCAGCTTAAGACTCAAGAACATATGCAATGTCCCAAGAACTACTGTATTGTGGGAGGGGTTAAGACTTAGAAATGATTATGTTGTAATCCACCTTCCTTCCCTTCCCCCTTGTGATTTTTATGTATATAAACTCTGCCTCTATCCCAGCAAGATATTCCCCAGAAGGACTTTGTTTGCAAACTTGGTTTGCTCACTCTGAATCAGTTAAACTGCAACTTAATTCCTGATGCACCTGCTTCTGACCTGTTTTGTCCACCTCCGGCCATCCACAGGTGAGAGACCAGGCCAAAAATTTAAAAATTCTTTTGACAAAACTTATTCAAAGATACCTAGAAAATTCCAGCAAGAAGCCACCTTTAGCCTGAGTTATCTGGGTAATTCAAGAAAAATCATGATTTCAGAGGCACTAAAGAGATGGAAAAATTAAGATAAGATAAAGGTTAAATGACTTGCCCAGAGTCATACAGCTAGCAAATGTCTGAGGCCAGATTGAGTTCTCCTGACTCTGGGTCCATTTGTATCACCTAGCTGCCTCTGAGAGCAGCTCATAAAAGCACACATAAAAGGATGATAAAGGAGTGTGTGTGGAGGGAAGGAGAGGGTAAAGATATGGGTGTATAGTTGAGTTTAACTTGAAAAAAAATGAAATATGACTGCTCAGATGCCTTCCTTAAGTGGGGGTTCTGGGAGGAACCATCCAATTTGAGGGAGAGGTCATAGAATAGAAGGTACCTTTTTTTCTAAGAATTAAAAAAAATCTTATTTAATATATTTTATATTTTCCCAATTATATATAAACATTTTTAATTCTTGTTTTTCAAATTTTGAATTCCAAATTCTCTCCCTTCTTCTCCTCCTCGACATTGAGAATACAAAAACAGGGGTAGCTAGGTGGCGCAGTGGATAGAGCACTGGCCTTGAATTCAGGAGGACCCGAGTTCAAATCTGGTCTCAGACACTTGACACTTCCTAGCTGTGTGACCCTGGGCAAGTCACTTAACCCCAGCCTCAGAAAAGAAAAGAAAAGAAAAGGCGAGAGAGAGCGAGAGCTCGAGAGAGGCGCAGAGAGAGGAGAGAGAGGAGAGAGAGAGAGCTCGCTCTCTCTGCTCTCTCGGCCACGCCCACCCCCAGCAGTCACTCGAGCATACATAACCATGATCTATCAAGCTGAGACCCTCAGCTCCAACCCCCCACCACCCTCAAAGACCTGAAGTCATGCACAAGTATCTTTGATTTCCATTCCGGCTATATCTGTGATAGATAGCCCCTTTCATCATAAGTCCTACAGAATTGTGTTGCATCATTATATTGCTGAAATAGTTGAGTTATTCATGATAGATCACCATCAAATATTGCTGTTACTATATACAATGTTTTCTTGGTTCTGTGCATTTCACTTTGCATTAGTTCATGTAAGTCTTTCCAGAATTCTACTGATCATTTCCTAAAGTATTCCATCAAAAACACATACAACAATTTGTTCAGTCATCCAATTGATGGACATCCCCTCAATTTCCAATTCTTTGCTACCACTAGAAGAGTGGTAGCAAATACTTTTGTTCACACTGGTTCTTTTCCTTTTTCAAAAAAATCTTTTTGGGATACAGACTTAGTAATGGTATTACTTGTTCAAAAAGTGCTCATGGTGTTATAGCTCTTTGGGCATAGTTCCAAAATTGCTCTCCAGAATAGTTGAATCAATATACCACTTTACCAATAATACATAGTGTTTTAATTTTCCCAAATTTTCTTTTTCCATCATATTAGCTAAACTGAAAGATAAGAGGCAGTAGCTTAGAGTTGTTCTAACTTTCATTTGTCTCATCAGTAACGATTTAAAACATTAAAAAAAAACATAACTAAAGAAAACTTTGATTACTTTGTCTGAAAATTTCCTGTTAATATCCTTTGATCAACCGAGGAATGGTTCATATTTTTATAAATTTTCTATATGTTTGAGAAATGAAGTATTTATCAGAGAAATTAAATATAATTTTTTTCTTCACAATAATGCTTATCAACTCTTTATTTCCCTTTCTCCTGTTTCTCCTCTGTCTATCCTGCTCTCTCTCCTTTTACTCTGTCCATTCTCAAAAGTGTTTTGCTTCTGACTTTTACCTCTCCCAAACTGTCCTTCCTTCCATCAGCTCAACTCCCCTTTTCTCTTATTTCCTTGCCTTTCTATTTTCCTGTATGGCAAATAGATTTCTATACCCAACTTAATGTGCATATTATTTCCTCTTTGAGCCAATTCTGATAAGAGTCAGGTTCATGTGCTTTTCTCCCTACTTCCCCCATTTCTCTTTTGTCTATAAAATCTCTCAGTCCTCTTTCATGTTATATAATTTATCTCATTCTTCCTCTCCTTTTTATCTTCTCTTCTTCCTTAAACCTTAATTTTATTTTTTGCATTCTTTTTTCTTAAACTTTAATTTTATTTTTTAGATAATCATGCCATCACATTCATCTTTTTGGATCTCTTTTTCCATTTGGCCAGTTCTACTTTAAAGGAATTCTTCTCTTCAGTGAATTTTTGCACATCTTTTTTTTTTCCATTTTGCCAATTTTGTTTTTCAAGCATTCTTTTCTTCCTTGGATTTTTGTACTGTTTTTACCACTTGGCCTATTTTTTTAAGGTTTCATTTCTTTCAGCATTTTTAAAATCTCCTTTGCCAAACTATTGATTATTTTTTTAAAAAAAAATTTCTTGCATCACTCTCATTTCTCCTTCCAATTTTTCTTCTATTTCTCTTACTTGACTTTAAAAAATTCCTTTTGAACTCTCTCATAGCTTGAAACCAATTCTTACTTTTCTTTGAGACATTTAGATGCATTAGATTCTGCATTAGATGCAGAAACATTGACTTTGTTGTTTTCTTGAATATGTATTTTGATTTTCATTGTCACCACAGCAACTTTTTATGATCAGAATATATTTTTTTCTGTTGCTTACTCATTTTCTAGTTTATTGCTTTACTTTTAACTTTACGCTAAAGTGGAGCTCTACTTCCCAAATGGAGGGGACACTATCCCAAGTTTCAGTTTTTTATGCAACTGATTTTAGAGGTAATTCTGGAGACCTGTAAGTTTTTGACTCTTTCGAAGTGGTATGATTTAGGGAAAGGTATGTTTAATACTCTCCTGTACTGTTCACTGGTTTGTGAGTGACCATAAGCAATGAACCCTGATGTGGCCAGGATCCCTGCTCCACTACGACTGCAAGTTCTGCTATGCCAGTGTTCCTCCTCACCTCGAGACTAAGACCCAGGGCTGTGATATATATATATAGATATAGATATAGATATGGATATGGATATGGATATGGATATGGATCTGAATATGGATATAGATATAGATATAAGTATGGATATGGATATAGATATAGGTATAGGTATGGGTATAGATATAGATATAAGTATGGTTATGGATATGGATATGGATATAGAGATAGAGATGGAGATGGAGATAGATATATATAGATGATATAGATATAGAGATAGAGATGGACATGGAGATGGAGATTGGAGATAGATATAGATATGGATATGGGTATAGATATAGATATAGATATAGGTATGGATATGGATATGGATATAGATATAGATATAAGTATGGTTATGGATATGGATGTGGATATAGAGATAGAGATGGAGATAGATATAGAGATAGATTTAGATATAGACATAGATATATAGATATAGGTGATATAGATATAGAGATGGCGATGGATATAGAGATAGAGATAGATATAGATATAGATATATAGATATAGATGATATAGATATAGAGATGGAGATGGAGATGGAGATGGATATAGAGATAGATATAGATATAGATGATATAGAGATAGAGATAGAGATGGAGATGGAGATGGAGATAGATATATAGATATAGATGATATAGATATAGAGATAGAGATGGAGATAGATATTGGAGATAGATATAGATATGGATATGGATATAGATATAGATATAAGTATGGTTATGGATATGGATGTGGATATAGAGATAGAGATGGAGATGGAGATGGAGATGGAGACGGAGACGGAGACGGAGACGGAGACGGAGACGGAGATAGATTTAGATATAGATATAGATATAGATATAGATATAGATATATAGATATAGATGATATAGATATAGAGATAGAGATGGAGATGGAGATGGATATAGAGATAGATATAGATATAGATGATATAGAGATAGAGATGGAGATGGAGATGGAGATGGAGATAGATATATAGATATAGAGATAGAGATGGAGATTGGAGATAGATATGGATATGGATATAGATATAGATATAAGTATGATTATGGATATGGATGTGGATATAGAGATAGAGATGGAGATGGAGATGGAGACGGAGACGGAGATGGAGACGGAGACGGAGATAGATTTAGATATAGATATAGATATATAGATATAGATGATATAGATATAGAGATAGAGATGGAGATGGAGATGGATATAGAGATAGAGATAGATATAGATATAGATGATATAGATATAGAGATAGAGATGGAAATGGAGATGGAGATAGAGATAGATATATAGATATAGATGATATAGATATAGAGATAGGGATGGAGATGAAGATGAAGATGGAGATGGAGATGGATATAGAGATAGAGATAGATATAGATATATAGATATAGATGATATAGATATAGAGATAGAGATGGAGATGGAGATGGAGATGGAGATGGAGATAGATATATAGATATAGATGATATAGATATAGAGATAGGGATGGAGATGGAGATGAAGATGGAGATGGAGATGGATATAGATATATAGATATAGATGATATAGATATAGAGATAGAGATGGAGATGGAGATGGAGATGGAGATAGATATATAGATATAGATGATATAGATATAGAGATAGGGATGGAGATGGAGATGAAGATGGAGATGGAGATGGATATAGATATATAGATATAGATGATATAGATATAGAGATAGAGATGGAGATGGAGATGGAGATGGAGATAGATGTATAAATATAGATAATGCAAGAGAGTCCTGCCCTGATGCTGGCAGAGTATCTCTGTAAATCCCTTTCTGATCCATTTGTGGACTGAGAGATCTGGAAACTGCCACATCTGCCTCTAATTCAGTCACCCTGAAGCCTGTTCCTAGTTTGCTGGGTCCCCTCTGCACTGGTCTAGCCAGTGCTGAACTGTATTCCTCTCTTACCCTGGTGAGATAGTATTTTCTGCCAACCTCCTAAGTTGTCTTAAGCTGGAAAATTGTTTCATTCTGTCTTTTTGTGAGTTCTGTCACTCTAGATTTTATTTAGACACAAAAGGTATTATGTAAAGGTATTTGGAGGCATTTGGGAGAGAGCTCAGCTGAGTCCCTGTTCTTACTTTGCCATTTTGGAAGTTACTTTCAATGTATAAATTTCAAGGCCAGAGTGAGACTTCGTTGATGGGTCATAGAGGAGGTCTGAGTATCCCTAATACTTAGCATTACTTCTTCATAAACAGTAGGTGCTTAATAAATAGTTTTTGACCCATAAATTGTGTTTGCGTGATAGGGTCCCCTAATAACTACTTCTTAAGATGGATTGGGACATAAAAGAAGGTGGACTGATTATGAACAAAATCCAGAGAAGAGAGATAAAAATCCCACAACACTGGCAATTTTGAGGTATTGAAAGGGATGAGCTCCAATGCATCGGGTGAGTTTTCTATGATTCATGGAGTGATTCATGGAGAGACTTGGCCATGCATCGAAAGGGATAAGAAGTCACAGATGAGCTGAGATCTGCAATGGAGGAGGGAATACTGACACTGATAGCATCATGGACTCATCAAAGTACCAACCAGTGCAAATATTAAAGGACTAGATGAGGTCCAATCTAGGTAGCATCCTAGGTATACATTTGTCAAGCAATCACATAGATATTACTAAGAAAATCAAAGTTTAAAGGCACTGAGAACAGTTTGTATTTACTTTTACTGGAAAAAAAGCTAACATCGACTCAGAAATTATGACCCATTGAAGCTATCAAATCTTTTCCTGATCAGCCACATTCTTGAGATTACAAACATCATTTTCTGACTCATGGCCAAGTACTTATATTCAGCTTCAAGCAGCCTTACCCAATAAAATCAAATTGAACAGTTATGGAAATGGCTATGAATTTCCCAACCTTGCAGCATTCACCAGGGACGATAACTGATTTCATTATTATGATGTTGTTATTTAGATTAATAATGTAGCTATTAATTAAGACTGCATATTAAACAACTAATATCTACTCCCTCAGATACTTATGAAGACAGGTCACACTGATTTCATCTAGCTGGCAAAGCTTTTTTTTTTATGAAGGAAATAGAGAAAGAGAAAGCAGTAATCATTTGAATCCATCATGTATAAAGAGCTGGGATGCAATTTTTAATTAAGAAGATGATTCTCTTGATATATGCAACTATGAAGACATGGTTGTCTTTCCATGAGAAAGATCTATTCACAGAGGGAAGAGAGGTGTTCAGAGCCACTGTAGTTCTTTTTTTCTGGAGTTACACAATTATTTTTAAGGTCTAGGGCCCATTTGCAGTCTTTATCAGAAAAACCTTTGGAAATGATCCTTTCTTCCCTTTTAGGAGAATTGAGTGAAATAGTTGTTTTCAATTAAGTCAACGTTGATGAAATTTCAAGGTAAGCCCATGGTATTTAAGGCTAATTTGAAAAATAGCTAGTAGAACCAAGAATCATTAACCAAACCATTCCTGATGAAGGCGCCAATTGATTTTGATTGAACTTCTAATGAATCAATCTAGGGTAGACAGAATGAATGATACTTCTCGGGTGTCTGACAACCCCTACAGACTAAGTATCAAGCAGTAGGCCCCTTAACAAGTGTTTTTCCTTGATTGATTGATAGTCAGCGTCAGTATCAATTTGAAGGAAACTTAAAAGGATTATGGGATCCTAAGATTAGACTTAGAAGGAACCTCAGTAATCACTTAGTCAAAGTCTCTCATTTTACAGACGAAGAAACTGAGGTTTAGAGAAGGACAATGACTTGATCACATTTACAAAGATACTTACAATAATACTAATTGAAACCAGGTCCTCTGACTTCAAAGTCAATGTTCTTTCTACTTCACTCCATGAATCTGGTTCATTGAACTCAATCAATAAAAATGAATTAAGTGCCTGTTGTGTGCCAGGCCCAGCTGTGTCATCTCACAGCTGTGCCTTTAGTGACAGGAATCTTATTAGCCTGAATGGTTAATGGAATCTTTGAAACAGTTGGGTTATGTCTGGAATGGAGCCTCTCAATTGCTCAGGATTCGTCTGCCATTTCATATTTTCATTCATTCCACATTCAAGAAGTACATATCCAGTCTCAGCCACTTGACTGGGTCCTGGCGACACAGAGGCAAAAGGGAAACTTTCCTTACCCTAGGAGTCCACCTTCTACTGATGGAAACTATTCACTGAGGTGAATTCATAGAAAATATATACACAATTAAGTATGTAATATGAACATAATTTGAACAGTACATACCGATGTAGTCTTATTAATTTCTCCAATCAATTGGACTTGCGCGTGACTTTCCTTTTTATTTCCTAAGAAAGTTTGAGTCACTTAACTTGTCCCTAAACTTATGTGGGAAAAGAACTGACTGAAAGTTGTATTATATTAAAGGAAAAATTTGGCTCAGGTTTTAGGAGGAATGGAAGCTATTTTATTAAACAGGCTCAGATGTGGAAGGCAGTGAGAGGAAGGCAGTGAAGAGAGTATTTGTCGGCTTAGGAGACGAGACCTGGGGACACAACCTGACTGTCACCACCTCAAAGACTTGGGTCCAGTCACCACATCTCTGGGACAGTTTCTTCATCCATCAGCTGAGACTGTTGGAATACATGACCTCTAAGCACTTTTCCTGCTTCAAGTCTGTGAGTCAGTGATGGAACTATTGATATTCAAAAAATGACTGGTGCATTTCCATTGTGAAAGGGTCATTTTTGGGAAAAAAATCTTAAAATTTTGCTGCTTCTATCCTTTAAAAGTCAGCATTTTGTATGCAAACTTACATAGTTGACAAAAGTCATTGGAAGACGTTGTTACTGATTTCCATGGGAAATTCTGACCCTGACTTCTCATATTGGAAGTAGACTAAAGTTTATTAAGCATACTATACTCAGTGAGTATACTGGCTCCCTAATTCTTCCCGAATCAGATATAAAACTCTTTCTTTGGAATATAAGGCTCTTCTTAACCTGGCCCCTATTTAACTTTCCAGTCATCTTAAATTGTATTTTCTTCCACTTGACCCTATGAGACTGATTCATGTGCTGTTAAATGCTGTCTTTAGTCATACTTCACATATACAGTTAAGTATATGTCATCTTTACTCATTACATTTTAGATTTTTAAGCTTTTTGTTTTCAAGAGTAACTCAAGTCAAGCATGATGGGATATATACGACATATGGTGGATCTCTTGAGCTTGGGAGTTCTAAGATGCGATAGACTATGTCAATGTGAGAGCTGCATTAATTTCATCATCGGCATAGTGAGCCCTTTGAAGAGGGGGAACTACCAGGTGGCCTAAAGGCAACTAAGATCAGAAATAGATCAGATTAAACCTGATCAGTGGCTATTGTCCTTTAAACTTGGGAGATCTAGGGCTATCTTGTCTTTTAAAAAAAGTCCAATATTTTTAAAAGTCAAGAAAAGCTACTCAGAAAATTCTGTTTACATGAGTCAATATTTGGCTTAAATTAGCCTTTTATACCCGAAACGAATCAAATTTGGACAGTTGGGGATGTTTAACATCAGCTCATGCCTTATTGGATTAAACCTTTCTTTCTTGGTTTTAATTGGAGCTCCAGGAGTGAGACTATCCTAGGTGTGCCTGTAGCTTCTTGAGTGACTCTAATTTTCTGAAAACACCTTCTCTTCAGTCATTGATTTTTTTGTTCCTTGTAAACAGCAAGATAAACACCCTGGGTACTAAATCCAGTGTAAACAGGCACACTTTAAATAGGGTTAAAGAACTCCTTAGTGTTGATATTTCTTTAGCTTGGCAGTAAAAAGAAAATCAATGCTAATTTAATAGGAGCCCACAAACCAAATTTTGCTTTCATTGCTCTCTCTTTTTACAGAGAAGAAAGGGCTATATTTACAAACTGAATTTGTAATCGGTGGGTTGATGTGCCTGTTGAATAGCAAAGCATTTTGATCCAATCTGTTCCTTTTAAAAAGCAATGACCATAGATTTAGATGTAATGCTTGTCATTAGCCAGAACTCTTCCCTGAGATGAATTCATCTAACTGCGAAGCTGTATGCGTTTTTGTAGAAGGATTTAAAAATTTTTCCCCAGCCTCCCCTCTCTTGGAAGGAAAAAAAAATAATTGAGGCTTGTACAAAAGTGAGCCTCTACTTAATAAACTTACATTGGCCCAGGCCTGGAACATTTTTTCTATTCCCCTTAATCATTTAGTAGTGTCTCTGGCTTTCTTCAACATTCAACTCAGATCCTACCTTCTCCAGGAGGCTTCTGGGACTTGCAGCTAGTGCCATGACCTCTGAGGGTTCCTTCCATCTACTTTGTAGATGTATCTACATAGATCTACATAGATCTTTGCAAGATGTATCTACGCTGTTCTCCTTGTACCCTAGTCTCCCTTAGACAATGAATCCCCCTCAACAGCCCAAACTGTGTTTGCCTTTCTTTATCTTCCCAGTACGCAGCAGAGTGTCTGACAAATAATAATTGTTTAATGAATGCTTATTAATCAACTGATCCATTATTATGCTGCAAAACTAGATTTCTTGTCCATGATGGTGATTAGAAAATCAGACTAATTTGGAGATCTATCGTTAGTTGTAGGACCAAATGGATGCTCAAGACAAAAGAGCGAAGCATGAAAAAGATTACCTATGAGCAACAACGAAGGTCCCTGAAGTTCTGGGCTCCAGAAGGATAAGGATGGCAGTCTAGCTTTAGAGCTGGAGGAATCTTAGAGATGATTGAACCCAACCTACTCATTTTATGGAACTAAGGGCCTAGAGCCATGAAATCATTTGTGCAAGGTCAAACAGGTCACAAGGAGCACATTTTTGTGGTGGTTGTTCCCTTGTGTCTCACTCTGTAGCCTTCTTTGGGGCTTTCTTGGCAAAGATACTGGAGTATTTACCATGTCCTTCTCCTGCTCATTTTACAGAGGAGAAAATTGAGGTAATCTGGGTTAAGAGACTCGCCTAGGGTCATACAGCTAGTAAGTGTGAGATCAGATTTGAATTCAGGTTTTCCTGAGTTTAGGCTCATCATTCAATCCATCAGAGTACAACCACGATGCCCTTGGACTTGAAATTTTTACAATGAATAAAAAGATTTAGGCTACTATTAGTATGGACAGAGGTATAAGAATAACAACTAAATCTTAATGCTCTCCAGCATTCAACTCCTTTCTCCTGATAAACAGTTAGATTATTGTGAAGACACAGTTTAGGAGGGAAAACATCAGGAAAATTAATATTGGAGTTGTTGGCATTATGGTAAATAGCACAGGTCATAAAAAAAAGTTTATCCTTGTCAGAATTATTTATCATGTCACCCTGGATGTAGGACAAGAGTGAATCAGCTCATTTTTACACAATGTTCCATCTCTGCCTCTTTATATCAGGTCTGGAATAATCTTTCTTTTCAGTCTTGAAATTCTGGGCTTCCTTCAAGATCCAGCTCAATTGTTACTTCTTGCCTGTTTCTTTCCCTGAGCCCCAGTTGTGGGTGTCCCTTCATTTCATTTTTCTCTTTTTTATTATCACAGCTTTTTATTAACAAAACATATGCATGGGTAATTTTTCAATATTGACCCTTGCAAAACCTTCTGTTCCAACTTTTCCCCTCCTTCCCTCCACCCCCTGCCCTAAATGGCAGGTGTCCAATATATGTTAAATATGTTAAAATATATGTTACTTCATTTTATTTTTCATGCAGTTTGCAGACCTCCATTTAAATCTGGTCTCAGATACTTACTAGCTATATGACTCTGGGCAAGTCACTTTACTTTGCCTCAGTTTCCTTATCTGTAAAATGAGCCAGAGCAGGAGATGGCAAACCAGTATCTTTGCCAAGAAAACCCTAAATGGGGTCACAAAGAGTTTTACTTGACTGAAATTACCCAACAACATTGATAGAACATGAATGTTTTAAGGGCGGGGCCTGTGTCGTATCTAGTTTTTGTGGCCCTAGCACCCCCGGAAGGCTCTAAATAAAAGTTTGTTGAAGTGAATTTTTTCATCCAGGTTAGAGTGGAATGGCTGGCTAACAGCTTGACCCTTGTTCAGCAGAAGCCACCTGCGTTAAAGTGGTTTTGTTACCGCGTCCCTATAATTGTTTACACATTGTCCACACTGGAAATTTGGTGATCCTTCTATTATGGCAAAACCTCTCAGAGCTGTGACAAGTCAAGATTAGGGGAATGGGTGAGCCTGAGACACATGGTGTTTCTGGTTCCATGTGGTTATTGTTATGGGGCATGTATACTTTATTTTAAAGCACACAATCACACATCATTCCATTCAAAGTGACCACGGGATCACTTTGTAGTTGGGTAACTTGAAAAATACTTGAGAGAGTCTTAAAGCTATTCTTTGGTAAAGGAAATATGGGTTGAGATTGGACAATTTGTGTCCAAAATAGAAATACTAAATCTTTCTTTTCTTCTCCTCCCTTCCACTCCAACACCGTTCTATATTTTGCAGTTCCTTGTAAAGCAGTTCCTAGTTTTAGATTCTGATTTTAAAAAATAATAATATATTTTACTTGTAGTCATTTCTAGCTCGTGTCTTCTAGGCTGTTTAGGATAAATGATGGTATATGCTACTTGGAATAATTTTCTGCCAGTATCCAAGTGTTAAATTCTCAATTTTTGGAAATTTTAACATAATTCATATCTATTGGACAATAACAAAAAGCTTTCACTCATTATTATCACCAAACTAGTCCAAAGATGAATTTACTACCAGTGTTGTTTTGCTGAGGGGGGGAAATAATGTTTTCCATCTGTCTTTTTTTCGACTTTTTTTTTCTTTAATTTGGAGCTTTTCCTTCTACTCTCCTGCAGCAGAACCAAATAATCAAATCAAAGTTGCTTATATAACTAGCTTAGGGGAAAAAAAAACAGAATGTTTGTGTCTCAGACTTACTCTAATTTTAAAAAGTGAATAGATGCTCAAAGATACTACATCTCTTCTTCCTCCATGCCCTGTCATGGACTATCCCCTATGCTGACCATGCACTTGCCTTCCTTGGAAATCCCTGGAAGATTTCCTGGAAGTGCGCTCTTCTTCTACAAGAAGTCTTTTCTGATCCCTTCAGTCATTTGTGCTTCTGGGAAATTATTTTGTATTTTAAAAATATGTTGTATCTGTGCTTAACTCTAAGTATTCTCAGGTACTTTCCCTTGCCCCATCCCAAGAACCACAGTCCTTAATTTTCTCTTTAAAATAGCCGTGATATGTGTGTATCTGTGAAATGTTTTCCTCTCTTAATCTCTGCTTCTTAGAATTCATAGTCTCTGAGTAAAATGAGCAGAACCAGGAGGACATTGTACACATAACAGCAACATTGGATGATGCTCGATGATTATAGGCTCAACTCTTTTCAATAGTACAATGATCCAAGGCAATTCCAAAAGACGCATGAAAGAAAAAACGAAATGCAGATCAAAGCAGAGTATTTTTATTTTTTGTTTTGTATTTTCTTTCTCGAGATGTTCCCCTTTTGTTCTGATTCTTCTTTCTCAACATGACTGCTGTGGGAAAATGTTTAATATGATTACACACGGAAGGAGAAAGGAGGGAGGGAAAATAGAGAAAAAAATGGAAATCAAAATCTAATAAAAATAAATGTTGAAAATTATCTTTATATGTAATTTAAAAAACCCAAAATACTATTAAGTGAAAAAAAAAACTTTTAAATGAACCCATAGCTTCCCTGGTACAGTGTAAGCTCTTGGAGGATAGAGACATAATTTTTGTCCTAGTATGTACTTGGCATAGCGCCTGGAATATAGTGGGTAACTAATTAATTCTTGTTGAATTGATTTGAATTAAAGGCAACTCTGGCCAGGTGAAGGTCAACAACCTGGAAATTTTGGCCAGTATCCAAGGGTCAAACTCCAAAGAGCCAAAAGGGGCTTTTGAGGCAGGGATGTTTTGGGTTTCACAACTTTTTTCTGATTAAGTTAAAATGGTGAATGCAATCCATCAAGGAACATTTATGGCTTCACCTGAAAAAAAAGTCCCTGGCTCCAAGTTCTTAGCATTTGTGACCTTTGAGAATGATGTCAGAATAACTTCATGAATGGGGAGGGGATGGTTATTGTATCCAATATAGCAGGAGATTTAGATGGAAAATATTAGGCTGTTCTACTTGATGAAGAGCAATGAAAAGGTAGAGAGGCCCCTCCAAGTCCATGCTAAGATGGAGCTGTCAGTGTGCATCTGGGAGGGCCAGCCTCTGAAGCACTCCATATTACCTTTCATTTAATGTTTGCTGAAGAATGCTCAGATTTAATAAAACCGCCATCCCAGTTCTACACCGCTGCAGCCCCAAACAATCAATTTTTCAAGCCTTGTGTGGCCTCCCCTGGATTTGCACAGCCCAGAAACCAGACCCAGACAAGCTCTTTCTTTTTTTCCTTTTTAAATTAAAGCTTGCCCTGGTAGTGCAGGAGAAGACACTTGGAAGTCAGAAGAGCAGCTCAAGGAGTATTCTTGGAGTGGGGGCCGTGGCTGTGGCCGTGGCCATTGGGAGAAAACTGAGGGGTGCTGCTTCCTGCTCGATTGTGTAATGTTTACACAGAAAGTTCCCAGGAGGACTCATTCAGGATTAGCTTAATTGAATAAATATAAAGCTGCATAATTTATGGACCAAAATAGGTCTTTCCTGGTTAGGTTGCTGACTAGCATTTCCTTTCTGTCTAGAAAAGGGCTCATATTGTTATAATCAGGGTTTCAGCTCTGAACTGATATACTACATCATTTGCATAATATATTTTGTTATAAACCAGATGTATAAATAATTGTTCTTCAGTTGTAACTTTGCTTTAAGCACTTATAAAAATACCCTTCCCTCCATTGCATCCTCCTTGCCTCCTTTGTTCCTTTTGCCTTTTCCTTCATCTTCTCATCCTTGGAAATGCCCACATATAAATAGTCAATGCTTAACTCGAAGTATTCTCAGGTACTTTCCCTTGCCCCATCCACTTCCAAGAACCACAGCCCTTACTTTTGTCTTTAAGATGGCCATATTGTTGTTGTTATTATGAAGACGGATGCCTAAAAAATCCACACGGTACAAAGAATAATTTTTGAATGCTTGTCAATAGCTTCATGAATGAACAAATGACAAATTGTCTACTCTGAAGACATAATAAATCTTGTTCTATTTTCTCAGTATTTGGGATCTCAGAAAACCACATCACAGTGAATAGGATTTGTGGAGATGAGAATGTTCATTAAAGGAATTAGTAGCAGTGTCTTAATTATTGGGATTAAACTACTTTTTGTCAAATATGTCTAGAAAGGTAATACAAGGAAAGAAACTACCAGTAATGGATTGGGTTGTATCAATGGGAAGGAAGATGGTTTTCTTTTCTCATACATACTTCTAGAAGGAAATCATTGTGTCATTAAAAATAACAACAAAGTGCCTTTGTTTCCAGTGGCACCAAATTCCATTTCCTAGAGTTGGCATTTAGGGCCCTGCTCCATTCCACCCTATTTAAGCTTTCTACCATTATTCTGTAATATTTTCATTCTGTTCAGATCATTCTTCTCCTTATCCCTTTCTCCAATTCTTTGTCCATTCCTGTCCCTAGGCCCTTGCTGGTCTCACCCTCCCATAGCTTTGACAGCTTTCCTTTTCTATCTGCTCTTTGGAACATTAACCAACTTTCAGGATTCATTTCAAGCCCCTTTTGTCCCATTGATTTCAATTCTTCTTTTTTTCTGGTCTAGTTTACATTAATATCTCCTTTTTTCTTAAATATCTTTGTATTAATCTCAGAGTTTAGTATTCTTTGTCTGATATTTCCCATGTGAGTTTTGCTTCTATATGGTAGACTGTAAGTCCTAAGTGGGCAAGGGCTCTGTCTTTTACTTCTTTCTTAAATATCATCCTAAATCTATTATCTACCATAGTGCTGGACACAGAAAATTCAGTCTTGTCATGATTTAAAAAATTTGATTGTTTTTCATTTCCTGGGAAAAGTAATTTACTAAATGGTACCCCAGTGACCTAGCAGGTGAAGGCACCTGTTCTAGGGAAGCAATTTACCAGATGGAGTGGATTAAGTGGAAAAGTCAGACCCCAGGTGTGCAGAGAAGACCTGTGCACAACTACACCATCATGTGTCCCTTTATTTAATTTTTGGCTGGCCAAATTTCTTGGCCATCCACCTGCCTTTTGTTCTCCTTAAGGATAGAAGTCACAATGTTCCATGATCTAGTGGAAAGAGCCATACAAGATCTGGTCTGAATTCCTTATATGTGACCCTGGCACACAGCAAGTGCTTAAGAGCTACTTATTGACTAACTCATGGTGTCCTGAATTTCCCAACCGTCAAATGTTTCCTCACAGGAGTTTTTCAGCTGAGAATATAAATTATAGAATGCATAGAAAAGACTTCTTAATCCTGAAAAACCTTGAAATAATAACTGAAGCTCATAAGTGATTCAAAGTTTGTAAGGTATATCTGTTTTATTCCATCTGAGCAGCAATCTTTTAATATATATTTTACATATGAAGATAAGTTAGAGAGAATGTGATTTGCCCATATTCACAAAGTAATCAAACAACAAGCCTTTATTATTATTATATGTGGAGATAATAGTAATAATAACACACACACACACACACACACACACACACACACACACACACAGTGTTGAAAGTGATGCTCAGAGCCATGCAATTAGTGTCTGAGGACAGGTTTTAATTCAAACCTTCCTTACTTCAAGATGAATACTCACTCCCTAGCATCATTTAGCTGCCTGTTATTAATTAGGTACTATCTATGTGCCAGAGAGTATGATAAGCACTGGAAATAAACATATGAAGAAATGAAAACAATCTTCCTGACTCTAAGTTTAGCACTCTATACTATGCTTCTCTGCTATAAAAGGAAACCATTATTTTTATTATATTCATATTAATAATTATTATTGTTATGCATTCAATATCTCCCTTAGTATTGAACTTTGCATATAGTGGGAAGTCAGTAATGGATACGTGAATGATATTTTCTTTTCTCATCTAAAACTATAACAAGTTAGTACAATGATGACATGTAACTCTTGAGAGGCTGGATTCTGCATTGAAATCTCTCGTCGAGTAATCCATTCACCATAGAAACCCATAAAATCAGAAATGTGTCCAAAAGCCCTTTGGTTAAAAGGAGAAATTTGTAAATTTTTTTCAAGAACACCATCTGATTCAGTCTCTTTCAGTCTTTTCATAGGCATTAAAATACCCATTTCTCAGAAATCTTTGAGAGGGGAGGAAGAGGAGAGAGAAACTTACTCAGAGTAAGTTTGCTTATTTTGTAATGTGTAATACATTTATAATCTGCTTACTATAATAAGTATATTAACTATATACAAAAAAGTAAATGCAAATTATTGGGGATTTTTTTATTTGCTAGAGGCATCAGGGCATAACCTTAGAGTGGAGCTTGGAAAGAAGCTATGGATTTCAAGAGGAAGAGAACAGAGAGCAAGGAGGGTATTCTTGCCATATTTGCAAAATGATGGCCCAGAGATGAAATGAGTGTGGGGTGTAAGTGATAGCAATCGAGCCACTATGGGTCAGAGTGTGATAAATGCTTAGGAAGTGTGTACTATTATATCATATGTATCATGGACCAGTGCTTATGTAGGATATTCTAATGCACAGACTTACGTGGAGTACACAATAGGGGCTTCATAACAAAGTACTGATAGAGAGTGAGAGATGATAAATCAGTGGCTAAGATGAGTGGAAATACATTCACAAAGAAACATGTCAATAGAGGGTCATAGATTAAGAGCAAGAAGGAATCTCAAGTCACATTCAGCCCTTTCTTGATGCAAAATCCAAGATCTCAAGAGTTGCCCATGTTTGAATCCATCAAGTAGGTTGGATTTCCCTTGATTGGTGATCTAAGGGTCAGCCACCTGATTGTGAAATACCCACTAGGGAAGCTCAGGCTTCAATTAGTCAGTCACTGAGCCACGTGCTTCCTAGGTGCCAGAACCTGTGGTTTAACACAGATCGACATAATAAATAAGGACTCGGGGATTTAATCTAAGCATCTTTGCTTTAGACCCTCTATCTGATCTCAGAACTCAAGGAATTATGACTATTTTTGGACTACTTTTAGCCTGCAGCTTCATCTACATTATTATCTTTCTTGAAATCACAAAACAATTAGCAAAAAATTTGGTTTTTTGCTTTGATTTTTGATATTTTGATTTTGATTTATTTTATTTTGATTTTTAATTTTTATCAAAGACTCTGCCTATAAAAATAAGAAGAAAAGAAAGAGAGCTCTATTTTCTCAGTATTTGTTTTCTTACAGAATGCTCTTGGAGTGAACAATAGAGGCAATGTTAGTATGACCACAAGAGCCATGAGCCAGGAGGTAAAGGACCTGGTTTCAAATCCTGATTTTATGCTTACTGCCTGGGTGAGTCTAGACAAGCCATTTCATTTCCTGGGCCTTGGTTCCCTCTTTCGTAAAATGAAGATCTTAGACAAAGCTGCTTCTGGCTTAGAGTGAGGATTCTATGATCATCCCTAAAATTATAATAATATACAATAGTTATAATAGTAATAAATAATAAAAAGAACTCACTAATATATTCTTCAAAATTTGTAAAACACCTTACATAGAGTGTCTAATTTGTCACATTGCATGCCTATGTACAATGTCAAGCTCTCGGAATTTTACTCCTCTCCATCATTACTGACTCTCCATCATTACCTAGAAGCATCTGGTGTGTGTGTGTGTGTGTGTGTGTGTGTGTGTGTGTGTGTGTGTGTGTAGGTTCTAGTATATTTGTACACACCCATTGGTGTCCATGCTGAACTGTGCTCATGGGGAAGGTTAGACAAATCCCCATGATTCCAGTCACTGGTAGGTTATGAGTTCATTCCAAGCATGGCGGACAGTTTCTACAAACAGCCTGAGGTGGGGATGTGTCAAGCCCAGGGAATTGCCTGCAGACCAACGTGGCCGAAATGGACAGTGGGAGAAGGAGCAGCGAAGTGAAAGATGGGCCTTTGTGTTATTTCCTCAAGGTGTTAACATTGAGGCTTCTGAGCAGCAAAGGGACTGAGTCAGACCCATGTCTTAGGTAGATTATTTTGTCAGCTGAACGAAGGACTGGATTGGGGAGCAGAGAGACTTATGGGAAAGGAGACAGTTGGATTCTTTCCCCTTGAATCTATTCCAGCAGTCCGCTTAAGCAATAGTGACAGTGTGAATACAGGGGGTGTCTGTGTGGATGGAGAGGAGGCAAGTGTAACAATGTGATTACTGATGAGAGTAACCATAATAACAATAACTGTAGTTCTACAGTGAGATGCTGCATGGTGCTCTGGATGGGGAGTTAGCTTCCTAGTAAGGAAAACGTAGATTTAAGCCTCGACTCTAATAATGATTATAGCTTGCAGTGCTGGGTACTGTGCTGAAGATGCACATAAATGACCTTTTTTGATCCTCACAACAAACCTACAAAGTGGCCATTATTATTATTATTGCCTTTTTACATCTGGGGAAACTGAGGCAGTGAGAGGCCAATTGATGCTGAGGGTCACGCTGGGTATGTCATTTAAGTCTTCAGTCTCCTGTGAGATGTTCTAACATGATGAATCCCAGAGCAGGTGCTGACCGGCATGGACTAAGGGAGGTTTTTCATGAAGAATAGTAGAAAATAAAGGAAAATCAGCTCGGTCATATTTATAGATCACTACCATACGTTAAGACAAAAATCCTATTACTTTTTGGCGGTAATGTGTTCATTATGGGCACATAATGTGTCTATTACTGGAACCCTGGGGAGATGCCGGGTGACCTCTTAGCTGAACTGTACATTGTCCCTGAAGGCAGCCATGTGTTTCCAGAGTTCAGCGGTGATCTTGAAAGATGGCGCTGGGATTGACCTTCGTGCTATGAGAGAAAATAGGAAGAGAATATGACAGAAAATATGGAATATTGCTTTGTGCTATGGGGAATTTTGTCATCTATGAACCAACACTCCTCGCCCCTCATTTCTCTTCTGGATTCAATTCAATTCAATTTGATTCAATTCAATAAACATTTATGAAATGTAAGCACAGTAAACGTGTCCTGATCGGACTGCTAGGTGATGGGGGTACAGTAATAATAGCTAGCATTTATATAATGCTTTTATAAAGCACTTTACCAATATTATCTCATTTTATCATCAACCACCTTATTAGAGGTGGAGACTATTATTATGACCATTTTACAGGCAAGGAAACTGAGGCAGACTGTGGCTAAGTGACTCACTTGAGTTCACAAAGCTGTGCTTTATTTACTGGGGCCACTTGGCTTCTTCCAATCAAAGAAAAACAATCAAAAAACTGCCTGCTGCTGCAGTGGGTCAGGAAAGAGAGAGATACAAAGTATATTTTAAATAAATTAAAATAATTATCCAGGCAAATTCATCATACCATGTAAATCATATATGTCACATGTCTATCTATCCAGCTATCCAGCTATTTATCCATTCATCTTTTTATCCATTTATCTACAAATCCATGAAAATGTATTAATCACCTGTTATATCCAGTTACTTTACTAAGGGGCTGGAAATACAAAGAAAAGCAAAAACAATCCTTGCTCTTAAAGAGCTTACAAACTAATTAACAAAGGAGAAAACATGAAAACCACTATCCACAAACAAATTATATACAGACGGGATAAATTAGAAATAATATCAGAGGGAAAGCATAGAATTAAGGGGGATCTGAAAAAGCTGGTTGCAGAATGTAGGATTTTAATTGTGACTTGTAGGAAGCCAGGAGATGGATGAATCTATCTATCTATCTATCTATCTATCTATCTATCTATCTATCTATCTATCTATCTATCTATCTATCCATCCATCCATCCATCCATCTGTCTGTCTTTTTACCTTCTCTCTATCATCTTCTATCAAGTATCTATTTATCTACCTACTTATTTTGTCAATTATCTATCATCTGTATCTATTGTCTACTTTCTAATTTATCTCCTTTATTCTCTAATTATCTATTTACCTCTGTCCTCTAGCTTTCTGTCCTCTATGTCTCTATTTATCCATCTGTCCCTGTTTGTCTGTCTATCTACTTGCCTATGTATCTACCTGGAGAGAAATTCAATTATGGATCAGTATTCTGGCTGCTGTGAAATTCTCAGATCCGCCCGACTGCAAATGTAATCGCCATGCTCAAATGAAAGAAAGCCATTAACGATACACTGGATGGAGAATGCACCTGGATGGCCTGCCAGGGGCAACTCTGTCTGCTCTTTGTTCTATAAGTGTAGCACCTTGCCTTCGTTTGGTTGAGCACTTCAAAGGAAAATGACAAATGACCTTCGAAGATCAGGCCCAAAGACTTAAGGTGTGCAGTTGTAGTGAATTCAGACAGGGTGTCCCGGCTGCCCATTGCACCTAGCTCAAGGATGCTCATGCTTTTCAGTGTTTTCATTTGAAGGAGGGAGTTTGTGGCCTGGTGAGTGCCAACCAGTAACCCACCAGAGTTGTGGGGATAGTTAATTTGTCAAAGAAAACCGATCATTTGCAAGAGCTCTGGGTGATCTAGGTTATGAGCATAGATCTTATGAATCTGGAAGATGTTTTATATTATCAAAGTAAGACTTTGTCAAGTCCCTCGTATCCAGAGGAAGGCGGGTTTTCACAATGACTCTGCTAACGTCTTTCCTGGCCCATGGCTGGCAATTGGTTCATTTCCAGGTACTAGCAAGAATGTAAATATGGAATGAATCAGTTTTTTCCACATTTTCTTTAGCAGCTCTTTTATGAAGAACAGATTTTCCATAGAGGAAATTAAAAAGTACATAAAACCGAGGGGCCGTGGTGTTGTTGAGAACAGCGTCAGCTTTAATGTCACTTTGTAACTGGCAGCATGCATGGTATTCAACTAGCGTTAATGTAAAGTATGAAGTTTGTTTCAATTAGCTTCATCTTTTCCCCCCAAGATGAGGAATTATCATAAATCCTTGAAATAACACTTGATGAACAGAAATGGTTGTGTCATTGCCTTGGAAGTCTTTCACAACTCTTTTTAAAAACCACACTTAGTTACCAAAATGATTAAATGCCGGTTTAATGCATCTGATATGTGATTTTTTTTTTTGTCTAAATGAGGAAAGGGGGAGTGTAACTCATTTCCCAACGCAGATAGACAAATCATGCCTTCGCTGTAATTTTGGGCGGAACACTTTTTTTCCATTTTAGAGTTGGGTTCTTTGTGAAATGCAAGAATTTTCATTACCATTTGGTTCAGATTTCTACTTGGAGGCCTTTCTCCCCAATGATTTCTAAAATATTCTCCTCGTGCATCTGTAAACATCTGAAAATTAGATATTTGGTTCAAGACAATCGATACGGACAGCTCCGAAAGCCAGGACTTTGCTGCAAAGTAGTATCTGGATTGCCATCTAAATGCAAACCACATGGAAAACAGATGCTGTAAATAGAAATCCAGACAAATTCACCCATTGATTGGGGAGTGGGGGCGGGGACGGAGCATCTCCCAGCATTCTTGTTTGCACACCCAGGCCGGCCGTGGGAAGGGAATTCTATTTGGTGTGATGCCTTATGTAGGGAAAGCTCCCTGCGTTTTCACTGGGAGAAGACAAGTGTAATCTTTATTGTCAATGTCTCTGCTGAATTTTTAAGGAAATTCATGGAAATTGTCCATGTTCCATCAGCCTTCTTTATTCTTCCTTTAGGACCCACAGCTGTCAGTCCCCTATCTCTCCCCGCCCCCATTCCTCCCTCCCCAAGCCTGGAGCCCTCCTGAGCAGGGATGTATCTGCCAGGCTTTGAAGGGCAGCTGTCTGCCCCACTGGAGACATCCCATTAATACTGTTGGGCCAGCATCTCAAAGCCATCAATGGATGACCTCACTGACAGCCTGAAACCACAAACTGCAACTTATGGGGCTACACAAGGCAGAGAGAGCAGATCTGGGCCTCGGCGAGGCCGTAACCAGCGAGGGATGGATTCATTCATGTTCACACTTCCATTTCCCCCCCCCCTGCACAGTATGAAACTAATTCTGAAGACTAATAGTAGCATAAAATACACCGGCGGTCTTTTTTATAAGCTTGTTACCTCAAAGACTTTACAATAAAATCCAGAGCATTTGAGAGAAGTTGCTCCTTATCTTGGGCCCTTCATAACCACATTGAAGCAACAAGCAGATTTTTAAAGAGGAAATTAGTTTTTGCCAGGAATCTAGGGCTTTTCTATCTAGAGCTATTGCAATGTGCAGGGAGTCCTGATTTGTCTGTTTGTCAAGGGAGTCCTGATTTGTCTGTTTGTCATTGCCTCGTTTCAACATAAAGGGATGGAAAATTGCTCCCCTGGTACCCGGTTGCAACAAGAATGGGTGCTAGCTAGGTTGTAAACTCTCTATGGAGTCTTTCTGGCTTCGGATGCAGAGAATCTGGATTCAAATCCCTCAGATCCCTCCAGTACAGACAGCTCATGTGAACTCAGCCAAGTTCCTTTACTTCTTAGGCTTTGGTTTCCTCTCCCATGTAGATGAATTAATGGTGCTTCCAGCCCTGTGGCCAAGATCTCAGTTGGGCAGCCGTGGTTCCCATTCTCCCTGGTGCCATCTTCTTGCCCCCCATCCTCTTTCTAAAGTGTTCATACTTCTTCTCTCCAACACTCTCTCTCTAGATTCCCTGCTTCCTTCAAGTCCCCCCTTCTGCAAGAAGCCTTTCCCAGCCCTACTTTCTCTTTAGTTCTTCCTCTCTAAGTCCATCACCAAGTTATGCTCTCATCTTTGACATACTGAGCTTTCCCCTGTTTCACTTTGTATGGGTGTAATGGGAAGCACAGGCTGCTAGATGGCACAGTGGATAGCGCACTGAGTCTAGAGACAGGAAGACCTGAGTTCAAATGCAGTTTCACACCTGTTCGCTGCAAATCACTTAACTTCGGTTTGCTTTAATCCACCTGAGAAGAAAATGGCAAACCACTCCAGTAGCTTTGTGGGGAAAACCCCAAAGAGAGTCTTGAAGAGTTGGGTGCAACTAAAGAACAATGGAGAGTACATTATACCTCACATGTGTGTCCATTAAGTCAGCCATGAGTTTTAATTATAATACTCACATATTCCAGAGAGAGAGAGAAAGAGAGAGAAGGAAAGAGAGAAAGAGAGAAAGGAAGGAAGGAAGGAAGAAAGGAAGGAAGGAAAGAAGGAAGGAAGGAAGGAAGGAAGGAAGGAAGGAAGGAAGGAAGGAAGGAAGGAAGGAAGGAAGGAAGGAAGGAAGGAAGGAAGGAAGGAAGGAAGGAAGGGAGATGGAGACAGAGAGAGACAGAGACAGAGAGACAGAAAGAGAGGGAGGGAGGGAAGGAAAAAGGTATGTTCTATATATAGTACACTTTTTTGATCATTACCTGGGATTTCATTGGTATAGGAACTTCCAGAGAAGGAGCTTCCTCTTCCAATGTTGATTAATGATTCTTAACTTTCAGAGTCTCTTGGGGCAGTGTCTATTGTCAGTCTATGTTAAGACAGGATTTGAATTCGGGTCTTTTGAAGCCCCAAGCTGGCTCTCTATCTTCCATGGCACATTGACATGAAACCCTATTGGCTTTGAAAGACAGATTGAATATTTTTGGTAATCATGAGCCTCAGTTTACTAATCATAAAATTATGAGATTGGTCAAGATACCCACTGAGCCACATTTCACTTTTAAATACAGTGATCTTAGGAGTTCACCAGACTCTTCTTGGGAAGGAGGTTTTGATAGAGAAGGGGAGAATAAAATGGGGGAGGGGAGGAAGAAGGACCAGTTGAAGTCTTAGCTACATTGAAGAAGAGCCTCACATGGCCAGTGGTACAGTGAAAAAGGAGCCTGGGAAGGCCATTGTCCTGCTAAACGCTGCTGACGGAACCCAACATGGACTTTGCTCTATTTAGTGTTTAATTTCCAAGCTAATGCCATTATATGATGTTTGCATTAATTACCATAGCTAACATTTATATAGCATATGTACCAGAACTTTATAAATATTATCTCCTTTGATCTTCATAACAACCCTGTGAGGTAGGTGCCATTGGACACTGTCTCATAATGACATTCTAATGAGGAAACTGAGGCAGACAGATAAGTGACTTATCCAGGATCACACAGCTGGTAAGTATGATTGGAATTGAGCTTTGGTTTTCCTGACTCAAAGACTAGCACTTCATCTATTGCGCAACCCTGTGAAGTGGGTGTAAATGTTGCTCAACTCCCGTTTTGCAAATGGGAAAATTGAGGCTCAGAGAGCTCAAAACGCTTATGATCTAGCAATGGCAGAACTGGTTTCTTGACTCCAGATGGAAACTCCGGGAGGAGATATTTCTTTTTTTCACTAATGGGAGAACATGTTTTTGGCACTCTATTGGATGGAGGGGAGAGATCTGCTCAGAATTCTTGTATGTGCTTTCTCTGAAAGGCCCTAAGGCAGGGAGATGCAGACAAGGTGAACTGGGGAATCTCTTTGCGGCAAATGGATTCGGAGGAATGGAGAGCTTGCTAAGTTTAAAGAGCTGCTTAATATCAAAGGAAAGTGTTCTCATCTTTAAAAATACATAAAGAGTGCTTTGATTCCTAGAGGGCCAGATTTATGCTTTCCAAATGTGGACAGATCTGTTCCTCCATGTGCTCGGTGTCCCTTTAATAGACTACAAATTCTTGGGGGAAAAAAGGAGTAAACATCATGGAAAGAGAAGGGGATTTTAAAAATGTGTATGGACAGGTTTGGATTTAAGAGTTTCTAGAGCTCAGTTCCACTTTGATAATCCAAGATCTTTGTCTTTTTTTTCAGAGGGGTATTTCTACTATGGAGGCCTATTGTGACCCTTCCCCTTGCCCTTATTAGACCAGGAGTTATTAGACCTTCCAGAGTTCATTTTCCAGCCCAGGCTCTCTCTGCTTGGTTTCAACTTTACAAACATTACAAGTTCCGAGGATAAACTCCTCCATTGAAATCTCATCACCTGACTGACCAACTCAGCTTTGGATACTTCAAGCCTCAGCTCCCTCGTCCGCCTCTCTTATCTGATTGGAGGGCTGGAAAACAGAGACCTCAAACTGTCTTTTAGACAGAACTCTGAATTCTCCAGTTAAGTCTTCATTTTCCTTTAGCAGCTCGGTTGTATTGCAATTCCACCAATATCATGCCCTTGTATACTCCCTTTTCAGCTTCCTTTGGGTTTTGCCTTCTCTCCTTAGGGTGGAAGCTCCTTAAGTGCAGGGACTATCCTTTTCTTCTTTGCATTTCCAGCACTTGGGCAGTTGGGTGGCTTGCTAGATACAATGCTGGGCCCAGAGTCATCTTCCTGAGTTCAAATTCAGCCTCAGACTCTAGCTGTGTGACCCTGGGCAAGTCACTTAACCTTGTTTGCTTCAATTTCCTTATCTGTCAATTTGCTAGAGGAAAAAGTTCCAAACCACTCCAATAGCTTGGCCAAGAAAACCCCAAATGGGGTCATGAAGAGTCAGACATGACTGAAAAATAACTGAATAACAACATTCCCAGCAACAGACACAGTGCCTGGCACATTGAGGGCTCTTGAAAAATATTTATCAAATTGAGAATAATTGTGCCTGAAAAACTCATTGCACTGCAGACAGTCTCCAACTCTGGTTTGGAGCCAGACTGATTCTCAGATGACAAGAGTACCTCGATCCTTGGGGCCTATACTCATTCACTCCCTTTCTGGCTTGCCAGGACTCTCTCCACCCTACCCCTGAGGTCATGGGAGATGAGCAGAGATTCCAAGAATCCAGGATCATCGGCCCAAAAAAGTGGGGCACTGGAGGATGTCTTTAATGGAGGATTCTTAATTATACAGGAGACATTAATTCTTTCTTTCTGAAAAAAAAAAAAAGAATATTATGGTGTCCAAAGGATTTCAGCAAGGGGTAGGGGACTGAAATAGAGAAAGATTTGTTTTGGGATAGATCTTTATTCCAGGTCTACAGAGGAAAATGCTGAGTCCAAGGCCAAGCTTGACCTCAGGATGGAAAGGATGATGGGGAGATGGGGAGAGGTCGGGAGATGAGAGGTAGGTGACTTAGAGAGGAAGAGAGAGATAAGTGGAGAATAATAGGAATGATGAAAAACCATTGGGGTAATGATGAGGAGAGAGGAGAAGGGAAGGCAGTGTGATATACTGAATAGCAATGAAGACTGGGAAGAAGAGACTTAAGTTCTAGGTTCACTTCTGCAACTAACCAGATCCGTGTCTATGGGCAAATATCTTCTCTTTCTTGACATTAATTTTCAAAAAAAGGGCACAATTATATTTTTATATTTATTAAAGAGAATTTTAAGGCAAAAAGGCCAGAAACTATGAGTTCCTGACTTAGAACAGAAATCTTCAGAAGAAATAAATAAGTAAAAGAATTCTTTTTTAAAAAAAAGAATATCTTTTGTTTTTACAACAACTCTCTCCTTGTAAATATGAAAGAAAAAAGCAGGTCAATAACAATAATCAACCCCTCTATTGAATGAAATGATATAAACCTACAGCCTTCCACATTTACAAAAATAGGAGGGCACTTTTTTTTTGTCTTTAGGGCCAAGCTTGATTATAATTGCATAGAAAGAAGCAAATACTATTGTTTGGAACATTTAAGATGGACTAGCCAAAGTACTCTACCTTTCTCTGAAAAGAGTTGCAAAAATGATGGAAGGAGACGCTTTCTTATTTCTACCCTTGGGAATTTTTTCCATTCTTCTCTAAACACACCTGCAAGGGAAAAAAGAATGAAGAAGTGGGCCTGGAGGGATATTTTCCATCTCCCAAATTTTCCTTTTCCTTCTTATAAATCTTATAAATCACAGTGGTTCTTGTTAATCCTTCCTGGGCCCAAAAAGATCTGGGTTACTCACCTTCTCCATCTCTGGACCTAGATATAGTAGGTTCAGAACTGGGAGATCTTGGATTTAGAGAGAGGGAATTCAAGTTTCTTTTTCCCAGTGTCTTTGGCTATTTACAGCTCAACTAGGAGTCCTGAGTAGAATAGCTTAAAATACCAATTTCTTTCATGTCATGTATCTTTCTAAGAGGAAGAGTAGAAAGTTGCTGAATGTACAATGTAATTCCAGTATAGGACAGCTATTTATTTCTTTGAAACAAACAAAAAAAATACTCAACACAGAAGAGTCCCGGATGTGCGTTGACAAAACTTTATACGAACAGGGGCAACTTATTAATATTTGTCCTCTGTTAGGGGTGGGTGATTCTTGAAACATTAAAACAAAATGTTTCATAGGGATTTCTCATAGACATTTCACCTTTAGTTCAGTCTGACACACTGTTTTCATTTATGTTTTCTGGTAAGTCAAGATACA
>NC_133619.1:15581963-15584463 GCF_048593235.1 Sminthopsis crassicaudata | reverse complement strand
GCAAGGATGGAAGGGTTATTTTTTAGAACCATTGAACTGTGATCAGCAGGGAGAATCATGAGAAGATATGAAAAGAGGAAGCAACAGAAATACGTTCATGTTGAAAGCAATCTCTATCTCTAGCTCTGAAGTGTTAGGCAGTATTTGGGCTTTTTCAACGGGAGGAACACAGGATCACAGAGAAGTAAACATAATTAGAAAGTAGTCTGTGTCTTCCCCCCTCCCTTCCTCAGCAGTTTTCTCTTTGAGAAGGCTTTAAGCATGGCAGATGAGAGGCTGATATAAGCATGATTTCTAAACATCATTTCAGAGGCTTTTTTTTAAAAAGGTTAACGGAATGGAAATACCGCTGCCCTCGGCCTATGTTTTAGCTCGGAGTGGTGGTGTTTGATAGTTACAAGAGAAAATTGGGAATCAGGGGTTCTGAGGTCCCTTGTAGCTGGCTCATCCCTGCCTTACTTGGGGATCCAGAGAAGATAATGAAGGAAGAATGGCGGAGCAGTGTGGGTACCAAGAAGACCCGCATTCAAATCTTGCCTTGATCATCGGATGTTGTTTATGGTTCATCCTTTATTTGGTAACCATGAGATCACAAAATGATGTTTTGACTTGTGCCTGAATTAGATTTAAGCGAGGAAGAGTCGCCCAGAGTCATCAGCCTCACTCTGTCTTCCAGAATCATTGAAATCCACTGGCAGACAAAAGTCAGGATGACTGGCGATGGCCCAGAATGCACTTGCTTCAGCCATCTTCATGACCCTTGGAGACAATTGTGCTCAACTGCCCATTTCAAAGGGAAAGTCTTCACCTGATTGGGGCAGGTATTCCCTAACTCACTTATGGGTTTGAGGCCATCAGTTTCCCTCATTCGGGGTTTAGCTCGTCTGCTGAGGCAGTTGACATATACTGACTATGGGACCCTGGAAGTCACTGCCCTTGGGCACCCAAGGCTGGGTTGTAGAAGAGTTATTGACTTGCAGGGTTGGATCAGATGGAGAGAATTTCCGCCCTGGGAATTTCAGGTTCAGATTCAAATAAAAAAATCCTTTCCACGTCTAGACCAAGAAAGCACAGAACTCTAGAAGGAGTGATTAGAGAAGGTCAAGTATAAAACAACATAAAAAGTAGTCCTTAATGGAAGTATTGGGGGCAGGAATGGGGGGAGAATGTATCCTGAGGGAAAAGTCAGGGAAGCAAAGGATGCTCCAGGAGCTTCCCACTTGAGGGATACTGGGACAGATCGTACAAAGCCCTGGTTGTTTGGACCCAGAGAACAATGGAAACGAGAATCAGAGAATTTGGGGATCTGAAGGGACTTCCATGATTTGCCAGCCTAACACATCCCTGAAAAGGAACTCCCACTACCAACTCAGCTAGCTTCTTTGTAAAGCATGTATTAAACACCTACTGTGTGCCAGAACTGTTGAAAATATTTTCTTGTTTGATTCTCAGGACAACCTAGTGAAGTAGGAGCTGTCATTACCCCCATTTTGCAGATGAGGAAACTAAGGCAAACAGAAATTAAGTGACTTGCTTAGGGTCACAGAGTAAGTATCTTAGCCTGCGTTTGAACTCGGGTATTCCTGATTATAGATCTAGAGTTTTAGTCACTATACCAGCCAGACACTGTTTAAATCTCAAGATCTCCAAGGTCACATATCTGCCCCTTCCTTTTCTTCTCCCCTCTCCCAGCCCATTTCACTTTGACCTCGAGCCCAAATTTCTTTCATTACAATTTCCCTCCATTGCTCCTAGTTATGTCTTTTGGGGTGGAGCAAAAGTCAAGTTCTTCTTCCATAGGACCACCCTCCAAATACTTAAGGACAGGCTACATAGTCCCCTTTCTGCTGAGGCTTCTGTCCCACAGACTAATCCTCTCCGGGTCCTTTAACTGATCTTCAGACATCACGGGCTCGCGGCCTAGAGCCAGACTGGTTGTACTTCTCTGGACACATTCGAGTTTATTGATTTATTTCTGAAGGTAACCTTACCTACTAGGTGCCATGGGAATTCTGGGGGGGGGAGGTTATTTTATTATGGTGGGGGAGGGGACCCCAGAACTCCAAATATGGGCAGCAGAAGGAATGCACCTTCCGTCAGTTGTGCACAACCCTGGCAGAACACAGCTGGACTGTGCCATCCTTATGCCTGGGACATTTGCCTCCAGTTGGGTTGTGGTAGTAGAGAGGGATGATGAGTCACAGTAGCAGTGAGACTGCAGCCACCATTCCATAGAAAGACTCAGGGAAGCCCCCCTCTTTATTAGGGCCACAGGGCAGATTAAGCTCCCTTTCTTCTTCCTACCTTTGGCTCACTGTCCCCAACCCTCTGAGTACATATAGATTTCCTCTTTCTTAAATTCCTCTCTCTCTCTCTCTGTCTCTCTGCCTCTCTCTCTCTGTCTCTCTGCCTCTTTCTCTCTCTCTCTCTCTCTCTCTCTCTCTCTCTCTCTCTCTCTCTCTCTCTCTCTCTCTGTCTCTCTGTCTCTCTTTCTCTCTCT